>NC_082707.1:83231927-83531927 GCF_030144855.1 Hypanus sabinus | reverse complement strand
CTCTCCAGCACCCGTTGCTTGAGCATGTACAGACTACTTTTTCTTGTCATTATTTCCTAAACAATACAGTATAACAACTAATTACATAGCATTTACATTGTATTAGATATTATAAGTAATCTAGAAATGACTTAAAAGTACAGGCAGTCCCCAGGTTATGAATGAATTCTGTTCCTGAGTCCGTCTTTAAGTCAGATTTGAAGTCGGAACAGGTACATCCAGTACTATTTAGGGTCAGTTAGTCAAACGTTTTTCTTAGTATATAGTACATATTTTACCTTTCTGTGCATATAAAACACTTAAGAAACATACATATTTCAATAATTTAACCATTGTGTTGCTTAGTAATAATTGCAGCTTTCATCGGAGCAGGGCCTTTCAAGTGCTCCATTAAAATTGTCCCGATCATTGACCAATTGTAGCCTAACACTTTTCCAATGACCAATGGCGTTTCACCTCTTTCCGATTGCGTTATTACTTCCACCTTATTTTCAGTTGCAATCGTGATTATTTTCGTGACCAGAAACACTGCAGATTCAGAGCTGCGCTACCAGGTCCTAATGTCCACCGCAAGGAACACGTTAAATAAAGTCCGGGGTTCCGTTGGGTCCTAAAGACCACCGCATTTATACTTGTTAAATAAGGGACTTGAGCATCCGCGAATTTTGGTATCCGTGGGGGCTTCCGGAACCAATCCCCCACGGATAAGGAGGGCCGACTGTATATTATACTATACAACTACTATATAGATATCCACAGCATGGTAAAATGTAAATTGTCACATTCAGGACTAAGGATTTAATCGTTGTGGAGGAATTCTTGCTTTTGTGGAATAATGTCTTCCTTGACAAGAGGGTCACTGCTTGGCAGGTGAGGCTTGTGACTGTGAAACGATCTCAGGCTCTGGGAGCAGAGGAAGTGGTTCTGGCAGTTCTGGGTACCTTTCTTCTCTAACAATTGACTCTGCTCCCTTCGACTGATCAATGTATTGTCTCCAGATGACACAAGGCACAATCTCTACTGTGTCAGAGAGTAGTCCAACTCTGTCCTTCGTCTTTCCAGGCAAACACTTTTGATCATCTCTGTCGTCCCTTGACCGGACTGTTTGCCTAGGAGTGAGTGAAACATCAAATCTCCTTGTTTGAGGAGGCCCTCAATTAGTCTCAGCTGTTTGGCCTGCATACTTCTTCTGAGATGGGGTTTGAGAATATCCAAACGTGAGCACAAACCACACCCCAGGAATAGCACGGACAGTGAATTGTTGGTTGTGGATTGTACTGCATTGCGATAAGCAAAGAGGAAATTGGCAAGTTTCTGATTCAGTGTAATGTGTTTGTCTAACGTTGCTAGCAGTGGATTCCTTGGAGTCTGGACAAACCTTTCCAGCAAGCCATTGGGCAGTACAGTGCAGATGTAATATGTCTTATTCCAGCCACTTCCAGGAATGACTGAAACTGCTCTGAAACAAAGTATGGTCCATTGTCGCTGATGGAGTGTTCTAGAATACCAACCTCTGGGAAGAGGCTTCTCAACACAACAACAGTGTGTGAGTCCGTAGTAGCGGCTATTGGAAACATTTCTGGCCACTTTGTAGCTGCATTCATGCTACCAAGAACTTTGGGCCCACGAATGGTCTGGCAAAATCCACATGAACCCTTTGAAAAGATGTTGAGGCTAGGCACTGCTCTTGGGATCTTCTGGATGTATTGGAATCCCATACATGGCAAGTTGCTGTATCTGCCGATCTATCCCAGGCCATCAGACAGAGCTTCAAGTAAACATTTTCAGTTCGACCACACCCAGATGACTGGCATTTATTTGGCTTGTCAAACATTTTAGCTCTCAACATGTACAGCACAACTATCTCCACCTAAGGCAAGCATCATCAAGGGCAAATTCATACTGGTGCTGGTAAAAATGGGGGAATTGGAATGTCTACTGCACATTGCAGCTACTTTCAGTGGCCATGTATACCTGAGATAGTGTGGGATCTTTTCTGGTTTCCATTTTGATAATTTCTGCTGTAATAGAGGAGCTTTTGATATGCATTGGAGAGAATACGGTAAGAGGAGAGTCCTCTTCTGTAAATTTTTCAGCTATTTCCTTTTCCAAGGGTAATTGATCAGCATGTCCATGATTAATTGCCCTCTTGTATCCTCCAAGAAAAAGGGCCCATCTCTGTTGCTGTTAGTGGAACATCTTTCTGTGGATTGAAAGAGGACACTAGTGTTTGAGCATCAGTAGTGAGAGTAAACTCCCACCCATACAAGTACTAGTTGAAACGATTTACATCCCAAACCAGACTGAAAGGCTCTCTGTCAATCTGTGTGTGATTTTTCTCGCAGTGGTGAGGAAGTATGATGCAAAGGCTGAGGAGCATTCATTTCCATCACTCATAACATGTGAGATATCTGCACCTATACCATAAGATGAGGCATCACGGACAAACTTAGCTGGACTATATGGATTCTAATCTGAGAATACAGTGTCTGACATCACCATTCCCTTTGCCACCTCGCGGCACTTTGTCCATTGCTATTTCTTCCCAATCTGTAATCGTGAGTTCAAGGAGTGGAGAATAGTAGCCAGGTTTGGCAGGAACCTGTAGTAGTAATTGACAAATCTATGAAAGGGCTGCACTCTGACATGTCCTGTGGTCTTGGAGCATCCACCACTGCATGAATTTTCTCAGCGCACTTGTGTAATTCTTGTGCGTCAATAGTGTGACCACAGTAAGTGATTCGTGGTTTAAAGAATTCACACTTGTTGTGTTGCACTCTGAGCCCATAATCTTCTAATCTTTTTATCACTGTCTTGAGATTTTGGGGATGTTCCTTGTCATCATTACCAGTAACAGTGATGTCATCCAGGTAACACAGCATGCCTGGGCAGCCTTGCTGCACCTGGTCCATATCTTACTGCCAAATTGCAGATATAAAACTAAGCTTATTTTTGTGACTTGGCCCTTTCTGAGCGTTTATGTTGAGAAGTACTTTGGACTCTGTAGATAGGCCTCAGCTAAGTCCACTTCACTGAAGTGTTTCCCTCGAGAAACTTTTATAAAGATATCCTTTATCCTGGGCAGAGCGTATTGATCAACTTTCAGTACTGGATTAATGGTGACCTTAAAATCACCATAAATCCTGATAGACCCATTCCTCTCAGCTACAGTGGCCACTGGCATTGGCCATAGAGTCTGCTCAGACTTTGAAAGAATTCCTTCGGCCTTCATGTGATTAGGTCACTGGTTATTTGTTCACAGGTGGTATAATGAACCAGATAAGCTTTGCAAATTTGGGTGTGACATTTTCACTTAACACTATTTTACCCTTGATATTTTTGTGTTTTCCAATGCCATCCTTGAACACTGCTGTAGCATCATCCAGTTCTCTTTCAGTTGACTCTATTGCAGGGGATGTGGCATGCAAATGGTGGATGGATCTCCAATCAAGTTGTATTTGTCTCAGCCGATCACAGCCGCACAATGCCGGTCCTTCTGTTTTTGTCACACACAAGCCCAATGTGGCTTGTTGTTTGATGTATTTTTCTCTCACAAATGTCATTCCCAGAGGAATTATCTTTTCTCCAGTTTAAGTTCTTAGTTGGATATCTGCAGGCTTCAGTTCAGTATCTCTGAGTTGCCACTCAAATTCATTTTGTGGAATGGCTGAAACAGCCAAGCCAGTGTCCAATTCCATTGATGTTTCTGTTGAAGCAACAATTTCAACTGCATTTTAAGTGTGAATTGTGCTTCAGTTAGGGGCAGTTTTTGAACACTTTCTTGTGAGATTCCACAAACTAAATGATCTCTCAATGAATTATTACTTTCATCAATGAACAGACAATTCTTAAACAATACCTTCATTTCAGCCACGTAAACTGAATTGGACTTCCCTTTGTTTTGACTCCACTTATGAAACCTGAAGTATTCTGTGATCAACAATGGTTTCAGTTTTAAATGTTCTGCATTACATATCAGCAAACTTTATTTCAGCAGGTTTCGTTGGAGCAGTTAGACTTCTAAGCAAACTGTATGCTTTTACTCAGCAACACGGGCACTCACTTTTCATTGACTGCTTCATTTGCTTCAAAATATCGATCAATTCTTTCAGTTTATATTGTCCAGTTATCTATTGCGCAGTCAAAAGCATCTATGTTTCCGATGGAACCAGCCATTTCTTCTTTTTTTAAATTTATTACTATTATCACTCAGTTCTCACTGTTTATGAATGCATGGCTGTAGTTGTTAGTTTTGTCCATTTTCTGATCCTTTTTTTACCTCAAAAGTGTCTCTCCTCTTCTGAAGAAAAGTTTGTAGCACTTCGAAGGTAGGTAGTCATCTCAGTTTCATTTTAAAACTTCTTCATCACCACTGTTATGTTTTGTAACTCCAAAAACTAATTTAAAGAGAAACACAGGAGCCAGGATACATATTTACTTAGTATTTCTTCCTGTTTATTAGTGAGGCTGTCCCATATGTTGTGGTGGTGTGATGACATATGTTATTGATGTACTACTTCCATATAACTCATAATGAATTATGTAAACAAGCAATGCATGCTTAATTAAACAATGCATTTACAATATTACTGACATATTAAATACTCTACATGTATCATTCAAAACTGAAATAAAAGCTGACACCAGATGCAATTATGGGTGAAACCACAGTAGAGTGTGTGTGTGATGTCAGCCCAGGGCTTACAATTGTGCCCACTAAACAATAACATGGTGGCAGGTGGCAGCACAGGTCCCTTCAAATTACAGGGTCAGAGAGGAATTAGAGGCATGATTTTGATTGGGAAACAGTGAAATGAAGGGACCTAGGAGTATGGTCAAATGCCACTGGAGCAAAAAACAGTAACAGTAGAAGAGAAAGAAGTGCATGATTCAAGGACTCAAGATACTAAACGTAATGCGCAAACCAGGGATAAATTAATAATTTACTCATTCACTGTGAAAGCAAAGCAAAAGCGACCTGACAGACGTGGTAATCTGATATTGTAAACCAGCGTGCTAACAAGGCTGAATAAACCACCGTTCGTTGCAATTCATTCTTTGGGGTCTGGCAGTCAGTGGCAAGATCCACGCTGCTTGCCCATCCCTTATTGCCCTTGGGAATACCATGCCGCCTTCTTGATCCACTGTAATCTTTCTAACCAAGGTGCCCGCACAGTGTCGTTAGACCAGGAGTTCTGGGATTTTTACCTTGTATAAGAGACTGATCAGCATGGTGTATGATTTAGTGGGTAACTTCAGATGATATTGAAAAATGCACATACTGCCCCTGTCTTTCTTGGTTGTAGAAGTCACTCGTTTGATGGAGATCCCATTGGAGTAACTGTAGGGCATTTTGAAGACTGTGTACCCTGCATACTGCTGATAGAGGCAATAAATATTTAGATGACTAACGGGTGCCAATCAGGATTGTTTTGCCCTGGGTGGATCTGAAATCCTTCTGAGTTATTGGAGCCATAGTTATCCAGGCAAGAAGAAGCAGTTGCTAGTGACTTACACCTTATAGATACTTATAAGGCATCAGCGCTAAGTTTTGTTATGCAGACAATGGTGAATGCATGGAATACACTGCAAGAGAAGGTGATGGAGGCAGACACATTTAACAGACACCTAGACAAGGACGATAGAAAAATGGAGGACTACGTGTGAGGGAAGAGTTAGATTAACCTTAGAGAAGGTTAAAAGATAGGCACAACATTGTCAGCCAAAGGGTCTGTACTATGATGTTATGTTCTATGTCAGGAGGTGAGTCACCTGTGCAGGCTATCCAACATTGACATAATCCTGCGGACATTATATTTATGTGACAGGACTGGTTGCATTAGTGGCCAATGGGGACATGAAGATATCATCATTGTGGAGTGGAGCCTTTGAAAGGTAGCTGGGCTCTCTTACTAAAGGTGGTTAGTCCTTGGCACATTAGTGGCAGAAGAGATTCCTGCTGCTTCTCCTCCATGCCAGCTTGTTGTCCAGGACTTGCTGCACGCTGACAGAAGCTGCTTTATTAGCTCTTGCCAATTACTTTGTAGCAGCATGGAATTGTTTGGCAAGAGAAACTCAAGCACACAGGCAGGGCTAGATGCAAGTATTTTATTATTTTATGGATATAATCATTTTGATTTATAAGTGGGGTAAAGTAGAGGCTGAAGCAACACACACAATACAGTCGACGTTTTGGGCTGAGACCCTTTGTCAGGATTAACTTAAAGAAGACTATCTCTTCTTTCAGTTAGTCCTGACGAAGGGTCTCAGCCTGAAACGTCGACAGTGTTTCTCCCTATAGATGCTGCCTGGCCTGCTGTGTTCTACCAGCATTTTGTGTGTGTTGTTTGAATTTCCAGCATCTGCAGATTTCCTCGTGTCAAAGTAGAGATTGCATAGTTCTATCATTTTTAAAGTAACAATCAAATACCAGATCCAAAATTAAATGACAAGATATTCTTTGAGCTCTTCTAAATGGTACACGAAATAATATTGGTATTAATATGAGCACATTCTCACGCCTCGCTCTAAACATGGTTCTGGAAGATAGTGTTTAGTTTGGATGTTAAGGTAACTGCAGTTTATGTTCTTGAAGTTAGGATATGATGAAGAAAAGGATGATTATGTTTTCTACGGTGAATACAGTGAAAGCCAAACTGTCAGGCCACCATCACCAAAACCACTTGTGGTGCCAAAACCACTTACCACGGCGGAGACAGAAAAGAAAAATCAACTGAGACACCATATCATCAATGAGATTATAGAAAGGGAGCGAGACTACGTTAAGAACTTAAAAGACATCTATGAGGTAAGATAGAGGGTAGAGGTGGTCTATATTACGTTTGGAGTTGTCCACTTGTGAATTTTTCCTGCTGCCATATTTTCATTGTAATTTACCATCAACTAGCACTAGAACACAACGTAAGGTGGCAGGGTGGACACTTAAAGGAGATATGCAGGACAAGTTTTTTTCACACAGTGTTTTTTAAAAGAGCCTATTCAGTGATTGTAGCATCATATTATTACAATACTTCCATATTGCACAATTTACATATTTGCCATCAACAGCACAAAACTGCAACACAGACATCTCTCCCCAGAATACACCCGACCCCCCCCCCCCCCCCCACCCCCGTGGCACCTTCCTAGTGAATCCAAGGATACTGCAAGCTCATGCTCCAGGGATAATCCTGGAAGAGGGCCGGGCAATTAGCTCGGGCAGTATCTTTGCCAGTCCGCTGGCATGAATGACCATATTGGCCAGCTCCACGAATAAACGAACTAGGAGATCCAACAACCAACCCTCCCACCTCTGTACCAGGTAACTGAACAGCAGCATCATGTAGATGAAGTGCAGCCAAAGTTTGAGGAGCAGCCCTTTTAGATACTGAGATAGAGGCTGCAGCCTCTCAAACGCCACATGATGCAGAAAGTGCTAGGTGACTGGAACTTGCTGCTGGGGCAGTGGTAGAATCAGGAGCAAAAGTGGCATTTAAAAGAACTTTAGACAGAACCATGAGCATACAGGGACTAGAAGGATATGGAGCAAGTGAAGTGCTGATAGGTTTAGCTCAATATGGCATTGTAGTCAGCACAGATGTTGCAGGCTGTAAGGCCTGGCCCTGTGTTGTACTGTTCAATGTTCATGTTGTAACACTTTCCTGAAGGGTTTGCTGATACAGAATCTAAATGAATAAACTTAAGAAATAGCACAATTCTTGGTGTGCATTACAGCAAGCAAATAAATTGGGATGAGGCCAGAGTTCTCCAGGAATAGAGCATTTAAGAAAAGAGCAATAAAACATGAAGATTTCAAATATGCCAAGGTAGTCTGGAATAAATGTAAAAACAATGCACTTGGTCAAAGTGGAAAACTTCTTGTCTAAACTGCACCCAGAACTGTTTCCCAGTGGGCTCCTCTTTCAACAGTGAAAGAAGCTTTGCCAATGTATGAACCCAGAGTCTGGGCAATGTAGCAGCCAAACCAAAACAAAACAAAAACAGCCACCACTGCTGGCGACACTAAGGATTTATTATACTTGCGTGATGCGACCTCACTCCAAATAGCATTAGTTAGCGTTCCAAGGTCGAGGACCTGCTTTTGATCCTTTATTGCCAATTTGCAAACATACAGTCTTGAAGAGATGAAATTTAAGTGTACCTAAGTGTAAGCTAAGCATAGTTGAGTGTTATTGAGTGATCAGCAAAAGATACGACATCCACCCATCGCCAAGTACTCCAAAATGCGATTAACAAAGCATGAAGATGTAATTCACTCCCTTTGCTGTTACTGTTCTCCCACTCATGTGAGAAGCTACCATAGTAAATACACAACACAGAATACAATGCAGATAGAGAACAGGTGCAGGGTTCCTATGGGCAGTAACGGATGGGCAACTATTGCCAGCCTATTCAGTTACTCCCAGATCCATTAAGAACTTTTTTTTAAAATGACTTCCATTGTAGGTTGTGGCATGTGCACTCAAAGTCACCAGAAGGGGCTAAAGAAATTTTTGTGAGTTTATGACTTCTGTTGGATAAAGTGTTAAAGGTGTTTAACCATGAATTAAATTTGTGTTACATAAACTATATTTATCAGGATAGGCTAAGATAAAATAGTTACTCTTTTTCACTTCTCAGTCCTTACCTTCACTACCATGTGTAGTCACACCACAATATATACAGCAAATCAAACATTGCTGCTGAATATGACTGCTTAGCAGTGCGTGGTTGCAGTCCACAAGTTTACTGGCAGGTCACTGATTCTTAAGTTTGAGTGAATTACTGATTTGAGATCCACTTTAACCACAAAGACTGGTGATATTATGGATAGTGCAGAACATTGTCAAAGGATGTAGCAGGATAGGTTGTATACTCAGTGGCCACTTTATTAGGTAATGCAGCCAAGTGTAAAGAGAGATCAGATGTAAAGGAACAGTAAATGATTAATGGCAGGACCCTTAACAGTGCTGATGTAAAGAGGAAATTTATGGTCCAAGTCCACCGCTCCCCGAAAGTGTTTGCACAAGTTGATATGGTAGTAAACAAGATGTATGGTGGATTTTCATTTTCATTTTCACCATGGATGTCCAATCCTTATACATTTCAATTCCCCATCAAGAAGGCCTCAAAGCCCTATGCTACTTTCTTGACAATAGACCTCACCGGTTCCCCAACACCACCACAACACTCCTCCGGTTGGCAGAACTGGTACTCACACTTAATAACTTCTCTTTCGGCTCTTCCCACTTTCTTCAGATCAAGGGTGTAGCAATGGGCACTCACATGGGACTCAGCTATGCCTGCCTCTTCGTGGATTATGTGGAACAATCTATGTTCCAAATCTATACTGGTACTGCTCCCCAACTTTTCCAATCGCTACATTGACGACTACATTGGTGCTGCTTCCTGCACCCATGCTGAGCTCGTCAATTTCATAGACTTTGTCTCTAACTTTCACACAGCCCTCAAATTCACTTGGTCCATCTCGGACACTTCTCTCCCCTTTCTTGATCTCTCGGTCTCCATCTCCGGAGATAGACTGTCCACTGACATCTTCTATAAACCCACTGACTCCCATAACTACCTTGATTATAGCTCTTCCCACCCTGCCAAATATAAAAATGCCATTCCCTATTCCCAGTTCCTCTGTCTCCGCCGCATCTGCTCCCAGGATGAGGCTTTCAGTTCAAGGACATCTCAAATGTCCTCTTTCCTTAAGAGCCATGGTTTCCCTTCTGCCGTCATCAATGATGCCCTCACCCACATCTCCTTCATTTCCCGCACTTCGGCCCCCACCCCATCCTCTCGTCACCACAACAGGGACCGTGTTCCCCTTGTCCTCACCTACCACCCCACCAGCCTCTGGATCCAGCATATTATCCTCCGCAACTTCCACCACCTTCAACAGGACCCCACCACTAAGGACATCTTTCCCTCTCTACCCCTCTCTGCTTTGACCTCTGCAGTGATCGTTCCCTCCGTGACCCCCTGGTCCACACATCCCTCCCCACAGATCTCCCACCTGGCACTTATCTACGTCAGTCCTCACCAATATACAGGAAACTATACTGGGAGCACCGGATACAGTAGGTGACCCCTACAGACTCACGCGTGAACTGTCACCTCACCTGTAAGGACTGATTGGGGCCCTGAATGGTAGTGAGGGAGGAAGTGTAGGTGTAGGTATTCTGCTCCCACACCTCCTTGCTCTGCTTCAGGATAAGTACTGGTGGGAGATATATTGGGGAGGGTTGAGTGGACAAAGGAGTGGGGTAGGGATGTGGACAGTGGAAAGTGGGGGGGGTGAGAGGGGAAAATGTGCTTGGTTGTGGAATCTTGTTGGAGATGGTAGAAGTTACAGAGAATTGTATTCTGGATGTGCAGGCTTAAGGGGTGATAGGTGAGGACCTACTGTTCAAGCTGCAAAGCTCCTCTAACAGATTGGTTGTTGCTCATGTTTCCAGTATCTGCAGTTTCTCTTCCGTCACCAGTTGATCCATATTGTTTCACAATGGCAGCTAACTGTTGTATTAGGGTGCTCTGATGCCCTCCAGTCTGGATCAGGAGGAGTGAATTCCATCCTCTTTAACAGAGACTAGCCAACATAATGGATACACAGGCTCCTCCAAATAACAGTGTTGTGTGAAAGGCGAGTGAAAACTTTCAGACCAAATCTATCACTTTTGGAAAGTTGTGAACTGCATTCTGAAGGCTGACTACAGGGTTAATGGCATGGTTATTAGTAGTGTGGCGGAGAAGAGGCATCTTGGGGAGCACGTCCATAGATCCATCAAAGTTGCCATGCAAGTTAATAGGCGGTGAAGAAGGTGCATTGGCCTTCATTTGTTTGGTATTGAGTTCAAGAGCTGTGAGGTATGTTTTAGCTCTATAAGACCCTGGTTAGACTACACTTGGAATATTGCATTCATTCTGCTTGCCTCATTATAGGGAGAATGTAGAGGCTTTAGAGAGGGTGCAGAGGAGATTTACTGGGATGCTACCTGGATTAGAGTACATCTCAAATGAAGATGGGTTGGGGGAGCTAGGGCATTTCTCTTCAGAGTGAAGGAGGATGAGGGAAAACGTGATAGAGATGTAGAAGGTGATAAAATACATAGATCAAGAGAATACTTCAAACTTTTTCCCAGAATGAAAATGACTAATACCGGGGGCAGAATTTTAAAGTGATTACTGAGGTATAGTAAAATGAGTAAGTTTCTCTTTACACAAAGAGAGGTGAGTGCGTGGAACACCCTGACAAAGATAGTGACAGAAGCAAATACATTAGGGGCATGTACGAAGCTCTTAGACAGGCACATCAATGATAGAAGAGTGAAGGGCGGTGTGGGAGGGAAGGGTTAAACTGATCTTAGTAGGTTAAGAAATCAGCCCAATATCATGAGCCAAAGGCCAGGACTGTACCGTAGTATGATCTATTTTCTGGGTTTTAAAACCTGCCTAGCAGCAAGCAAAGCCAGGCTGGCAGCAATCGGAGCTGGCACTGCACTGTCTCCTACTGTCCTAAAATGTCAGCTGAACTCCGCCTGTGTCCTAGTGCCCCCTGCCACCTGACACTTGTGCGTAATCAGATTTAAAATTTTACATCTTTGACTAACTAAACATACATGTTTACAATTATCCAATGCTGGCTTATCAGAGTGTACAAGCCTCCAGTGAAAAGTACACAGTATTGTTCACTTCCTTCATTGTAAAGGCGAAGGTAGTGTGGTGCTTGTCTAATAACCCAACACTACTGCTTAAAGGAAGGTGGGATTATGTCACATGATTAATCCTTGAAAGACTATTAATATCATGCTTACAGATTCATTTGAAGACCAGTTAGCTCAATAATCAGTAGTGTTTTACTTGATGCTCTGTTTATAAGAGACTGTGTGAATGAAATGTACTCAGCTATAGAATTGTTCAGAAGAAGTCACCATATTAATACAAAGCATAGGAGTATAAACATCTGCTAATGAAACACAATGCAACAAAGGTTCAAAGGTTCATTTAGTATCAGAGAACATATACAGCATATATAACCTGAAATTTGTGCTCCTCACGGACATCCACAAAACAAGAACGTCCGTAGAATGAAGGGAACAGAGGGGAAGTGTGAGCAAAGTGGTTTTCCACAAACAGTTCATAACGAAGAAGAAATTGAAAGTCCATGAAGTGGATGAGATTAGCCAGGCGGAAGCAAAAACAATGATAGAGAATACCGTCCTGACTGTTTAAGATTTTATTTAATAAATTAACCTTGCTCCTGGTTTGAATACCTACTATTTTCCAGTTTCTTAGAGAGGTACTGAATTAGGCAAGGGTGCTGAGGACAGCTGGAAGATCAGAAAGTGAACATAACCGAGTGGGTTAATAATAATTATCTGCTCAGGTATCAAACTGGACTTAGTCTAACCTCTCCAATCTGAACCAACTCAAGCCCAATAGTTATAACATCATCCAGACCCAGTGTATCGTATGACACTGGCAATCATGGTCATCCACCTGTCCTTAGTCTGAAAGTTCTAATAAGCTTTTCAAAATTTTCACCTGTCCATCCCTTGATGTAACTCATTAATGCCATGCACTATCAACTGCGACTTTTCCTTACATCAATTTTCCCATCGCTGCAAGATGTTCAAACTTCTCTATGCTCAGAACGGATCCCGGAAATTCCAGCTGCCACTTCCTGATTGATGATATCAGCTCTCTTCTTATTCCAGCTTTTTGTAACATTTCCTCTGTCCTTCCACAATATTGGCATCATTCTTTTATTTTCACATTTCTGCATTTTTTGTGTCTTTGCGACAACTGTCCATTCGCTCTTCTTGCTTTTCATTTACCTTCACTATTAAACAATTCATCCTGACCTGGTTAAAGTATGGGCCATCTCCATGTAATGAATAGGTTACACCTTTACACACGCTTGGAAGTTGATAAATCAGAAAGTATATTTAAATCAGTTACCGTGGTAACAATACCTCCACAGCATTGTAATGAATGACATCAAAAGCACATATGACTGTTGAGGAAGTTACAATTAAGGAGAGCACTAAAAGTGATGAGAGAGAGGGAAAACTAGTTTTGCCATGCAGATGTATGTATATTGGACTTCTTAATTTAATAATGTCGTGGGAGCTTGTTCATAGTTGGAGCATGTCAATAAATTAGGCAATCATAATCTGGAGACATTCTGTACTGAGCTGCGCCAGGGCAGAGCATCGTGGCCAGACCTGGACTGAAACTGGCTCTTCCAGACACAGAACAAATAGCCAGGCTCCTGGTCTTAACCCCAGGCTAAGACCTACTCAGAAGCAACATTAGTAAGTGTGAAATTAACAGACAGTAATTAAAATAATGGGGCCTGGGTTCTTCTTTCATGGGGAATTGCAATATTCCACATGATTCTGACACAAGTTGCATTATCAATCCAAATGCAACTCACAGGTAGCTCAAATATCCAGAGTGATAGATTTAACCTGGAAGTTGCCACAATCGTTCTCAACTCTGGAGCTAAGTGATTTCCTGTTTCTACCGTTAAAAAAAGTTGACACTTTGTTGCCTGAACAGAAAAGCAATAGTGCCAGGACAAGTAGTTATGGACCTGCCACACTGCACCATTTTAGGTCAGGTTTCCAAGTAGGAGAGAATTTCTATTCTTGTTTTTATGCTAAATTTTTACTTCCAACATTAAAGAGGTAAAAACATTAAAAAGAGCTCCTCATTTGCCTGTTCACTTTAACTTTGTTTAGATCACTAAATTAGGTTGTACTTGATTAAATTATTTGTAAAATTGGCCAATTTTATTAAGATCTCATGTGAAATAAGCTATTTTAATGATAGTTCTTGCTGTGTTTTTTTTATTCCAGGGATACTACAAGCAATGCAGGAAAAAAACTGAAATGTTCTCAGAGGAGAGGCTGTACACTCTCTTTTCGAACGTTGGGGAAATTTATAAATTCCAGCGGAAATTTCTTAAAGTTCTGGAGAAGATGTACAACATATCACACCCATACCTGAGTGAGTTTGGCATCTGCTTCCTCAACTATGTGAGTTGTCATTTGGTACTTCCTTCAAACAATGTGAAAATAAATCTATAGAGAAACCTTGCTGTTGATAGAAAGTTACAGCAGATCACAAAGTGTGTAGAACATATGAGTCAGAAGGAAACACAAGGTCAAGAGAAGAGATCAGCCTTTTATGTAAAGGGAGGACCAACTTCAACTTGCTGAACAATGAGATGTAGGAATTAAAAATAAAGCAATTTGACTAATAGGTTCCTTAACACCACAGGCCATTATTCTCAGCTTCATTCAATCTCTGCACAATGAGGGCTACCAACCAAAAGTAGCTAGGGATCTGTACTAATGTCCCTAATCCTATAAACAAGTGAAACTTTTGCATCAATTTATGACACAAATTACCTGACTTTGTGGGGACCAGGTAGCAAAGGATGTTTGTCTAGCACTAAGAACAAGAGATTCTGCGGATGCTGGAAGTCCAAAAGCAACACACACAACTGCCAGAGGAGCTCAGCAGGTCAGGGAGCATCAATAAAAAGTAATGTCTCAGGCTGAGACTTTGAAACCTCGACTTTATTCATTGCCACAGATGCTGCCTGACTTAGTGACTTCTTCCGGTATTTTGTGCATGTTGTTTAGTATTAAATTTTCCTTTACACTCTTCAGTAAAGATGTTAGGAATGCAATAGCTATTTTTATTATTTTTGGAATAAAGGTAACTCTAATTCTCTCAGCCAATAAATATGTTAATTATGTATTTTATCTCTTGCGCTGTCAAAACTATAATCCGTTATAAGATATTTAGAGGGTTAAAGTTCAATAAGCTGGAATTCTGTACTCCTTTATTAGAGTATTAAATAATTCTAATATATTGCCTCATGCTGAATCGATCTCATGAAAAATTGCAAATGATCAAATATTTGTTTTCCTCAAGGTATTCACTTAGTAAATGTGGAAATTCTCTGTGATTTTCAGGCAATTGCAGTAATTACAACAGGGCCTCTGCCCTCTAAATGACATTCCTTTAACAATTCAACCTATCTAATCATTGCCATGGTGAGAGAGTCAGCTGGGAAAAAAGAACAAGCTCCCCCAGTTTCACTGACCATGTTCATATCTACTTCAGACTATGTGCTAAGTGCCTGAGGCCCTGGGGTGAAGATAGCAGGAAGTTGTGCCAGGCACCAAGGAGCGACAACCCCAGAGTCACAGATCAATGCAGAAAACAAACCATCATTTCACAAGCTATGTCAGTGAGTCCTGACACTTGAACATTAAGGATTCTGCTTGCAGCAACAAGATTCATACAAACTTAAGCACACATACACATTCCTACCAACCATCCACCCTCCCTGCATTCATAAAATCCAATTCTAAGAATATCATTGGTTTGTTTCAATAAATTGTTCTGTCTATAAGTGTAGAGAGGGCTACAGGAAGGGAGGAGGGCACTCGTGCTCAGAACCTCACAAGACTGGAGGGGAAAGTCTTCCTTCTAACTGACACTCAGGGCCCCAGGCCCAAGCCGAAGCCAGCGAGGACTGTTAATCCAGAATCTACTGAAGGTATCTCCTATCATTAATCCATTCACCTGTAATCATTGTACACTTCGTGTGCTCCAGTCCGTTCCTGCAGAAGCACCATGCACACAGCTTGTTATTTATATGCTGCCCTGAGAGCATGCTTTGATGACTATCACACAACCAGTTCCTCTGTGCCCCAGCTCTGCCAGCAAACACAGGGCAGGGAGAAGGAAGAGGAGATGGAGAGGCAGGTAAGGGAGACCAAGGAAGAAGAAAAGCACAGAAGAGAGAGCATTGCCTTATTACACCTGACACCACCCCAGATAGCGGCACAGCAACACAGAAAAAGGATGGAATGGTGCCTTGTATAGGGAGAGACATGGATTGAGTGGGCTACAGTCAGGAAGCAAGGGTCTTCATACCGATGCTATCCAACCAGCCAGGATAAGGAAGCATTTATACCAGAATCTGCTTTGTGATGGATGATTATGTCATTGTCAGGTTTTCCTGACTCAGAACACGAGATGGGAAGGATCATTCAAGTCATTCACCCAGCTCTCAAAGGTGGTTTGCAGAGCCTGGGAAGCATCCTTTTTTATCTGGAGGTGGAAGACACTCCCATGCAAGAGTCCCACTTCACAGCAGCTATTGGGATGTGTGGCCGTGGCTGGAAAAGCACAGTACAGGTCATTCAGTCATCCCTCCATGCAGGCTCTAGCCTTTGTTACCAGTTTGTCCTTCTGCAGGAACAGAGAGACAACACCTTTCCACAGAATGAACGAACAGTCTGGTGATCTCTATAAACAGAGGTGGTAGCTGCATGAAAATTGCTCTTCCCCAGAAACATCGAGAGTTCATTATGAACTCAACTCTCTAATCTATGATCAGATCCCCCATGGCCTCTGGCAGATTTCTAGTGGGAGTAGACTACTATTCATCCAGAGCAGAGAGGTGACTCCCAGGGAAACACTGGAAAATGTTGGCAGAAGACAGCTGGGATGGTAATCCAAATTGGCATGGGTCTGGAGGCTTGACAATACAAATAACATCTTGGTGACAGAAAGGGTATATTCCCAATATGGAGCATATCACTATTGTCCTCTTTAAGCACGTCAGCATTTGACCTCTAGCTTGGCTCTCAGGCACTGCAGTCAACTTTGCCTCTAACCACATATCATAGAACACAGCATCACAGCCAAAGCTGATCCATCACCAGCAGGAGCCACTTGTGAATATCCACCTCCGACTGCTTTATATTCTTTTAGCGGAACAAAGTAGCCAGCTGGCTGCAGCTTCCAGCAGGATCAGGGCTGGTGGGACTATGTCTTAATTCCAGGATTTCCAAGCCAAATCAAAAGGCACTTGTGAATGGAGAAAGGGTGTAAATGTGTGATTGAATATTTAATGTTCTTATGTTAAGTTTCTTTTGTTTTTATTTTTACTGTCATGAAATTAAATTGTTACCTTAAACATAGTTTCGCTTCTAGGGACTAATAGTTCAGAATAACATGAAGAAAGTTATTTTCTAGCAGCACCCACAATTTCACATTCTTTGATAATTCAGAGACTTCCTCTCAGAAAATATCATTTATTTGAAAAGTTAATTAAGAGCTGTGGAGAAGTGGGAGA
This sequence comes from Hypanus sabinus, assembly GCF_030144855.1. Taxonomy (NCBI): domain Eukaryota; kingdom Metazoa; phylum Chordata; class Chondrichthyes; order Myliobatiformes; family Dasyatidae; genus Hypanus; species Hypanus sabinus. Next base: position 83,514,751 of record NC_082707.1, on the reverse strand, counting down.
CCTTCAAAAATGAAGTTTTAAGAGTACAAAGCTTGTACGTGACTGTCAGAATAAAAGGTAAAGATAACAAGTGTAGGGGATTTTAGTTTTCAAGAGATATTGAGGCCCGGGTTAAGAGGAAAAAGGAGATGTCTAGCAGATGTAGGCAAGTAGGAACAAATGGGGTTTTTATGGAGTACAAGAAATACAAGAGAACACTTAAGAAAGAAATTAGGAAGGCTAAATGAAGGCATAAAGATGTAGCAGACAAAATGAAGGAGAATCCTAAGGGATTCTACAAGTATGTTAAGAACAAACGATCAAAGGGACAAATCTGATCCTTTGGAAGACTGGAATGATAGTCCATGAGTGGAGCCAAAACAGATGGGCAAGATCTTAATTTGATTCTTTGCATCTGTATTTACTCTTGAGATGGAAACAGAGTTGACAGAAGTGAGGCAAAGTGCATCAACTTCATGGATCCTGTACAGAGGAGGAGATGTTTGCTTTTCTGAGGAAAGTCAGGATGGATAAATCCCCAGGACCTGACAAAGTGTTCCTTCGGATCCTAAGAGAGGTGAAAGGCAAATGCAGAAATCGCCGGGGCACCAGCAGACATATTTAAAACATCTTCAGCAACAGGAGAGGTAACCGAGGATTGAAGGAGAGCCAATATTGTTTTGCTGTTTAAAAAAGGCTCTAAAAATAAACCAGAAAATTATAAGCCTGTCTGTCAGACATCAGTAGTGGGAAAGTTATTGAAAGGTATTCTAAGGGACTGGACAAATAATCATTTGGATAGATATGGACTGATTAAGGAGGGTCAGCATGGCTTTGTGCATGGTGGATCATGTCTAACCCATCTTATAGAGGTTTTTGAGGAAGCTACCAGGAAAGTGGATGAAGGCAAGGTAGTGGATGTTGTCTACGTGGACTTTAGTAAAGCATTTGACAAGGTCCAGTATGGGAGGCTGGTTAAGAAGGTTCAGTCGCTCGGCATTCAGGATAATGTCATAAATTGGATCAGACATTGGCTATGTGGGAGAAGCCTGAGAGTGGTAATAGAGGGTTGCCTATCTGAATGGAGGCCTGTGACTGGTGGTGTGTCGCAGGGATCGGTGCTGGGGCCTTTGTTGTTTGTCATCTATATCAGTGATCTGGATAATAATGTGGTTAACTGGATCAGCAAATTTGACTCCAAGATTGAGGATGTAGTAGACAGTGAGGAAGCTTTGCAGAGGGATCTGCAACAGCTGGAAAAGTGGGCTGAAGATGGAAGATAAAAAAATTAATGCAGACAAGTGTCAGGTTTTGCACTTCGGTAGGACTAACCAGGGTCAGTCTTTCACAGAGAGCTGTAGGGTACAAAGGAGTGGCGTAGAACAAAGGGATCTGGGAATACAGGTACATAATTCATTGAAAGTAGTGTCACAGGTGGATAGGGTCATAAAGAAAGCTTTTGGCATATTGGCCTTCATAAATCAAAGTATTAAGTACAGAAGATGGGATGTTATGTTGAAGTTCTACAAGATGTTGGTGAGGTATAATGGGGAGCATTGTGTGCAGTTTTGGTCAACTGTCTACAGGAAGGATGTATACAAGAAGGAAGAGAAAATGTTGCTATGTCTGAAGGACCTGAATTATAAGGAAAGATTGAATAGGTTAGGATTTTATTCTTTAGAACATAGAAGACTGAGAAGAGACTGAGGTATACAAAATTATGATGGGTGTAGATATGGTAAATGCAAACATGCTTTTTCCACTGAAGTTGGGTGGGACTAAAACCAGAGGTCATGGGCTAAGGGTGAAAGGTGAGAAGTTTGAGGGGAACATAAGAGGAAACATCTTTGCTCAGAGAGTTGTGAGAGTGTTGAATGAGATGCCAGCACAAGTGGTGCATACGAGTTCGATTTCAGTATTTACAGGAAGTTTGGATAGGTACAGTGCATGCATAGCAGGAGCATGGAGGGCTATGGTCCCAGTGCAGGTCAATGGGAATAGGCAGTTGAAAGAGTCTTGCCATGGACTAGATGGGCTGAAGGGCCTGTTTCTGAGCTGTAATTCTCAATGATTCTATGACTCTAACTGAACACTAGAGTGCTTCCTTTCTTAACTCCCCATTCACCCACCCTTGAGAAAGAAAAGCAATTCTTTCACAAATTCCTGTATTAATCAGCCAAAGTCAACTGCACTCAGCAGCCACTTCATAATCAGGGAGTGATATTTAGCCTTCAAAGAGCATCATACGCCATTATCCAGGGGTTGACTTAATGATGTACAGTCAGGTGGCAAGCAGATGCCTAGAAGATTATTCTTTACCAAGCACATTTTGCTTTTGGATGCACAGAGCAGTTATCTAAAATCTGTATTATCTTACAATTTTTGTCCAGACCAACCAAACCACAGCGAGCTCTCGCTTCTGGAACAAAGTAATAGTCAACCCATTCCAGCGTAATGTCAGTTGTAATCCATCCTTTTCTGTTGACATGTTGAATTGCTGGAAATTGCTTCATTTCCTTGAAAGCTCTGGGACTTAAACTTTTGTCAATGATCAACAACTTACACCTGTGAGTTTCAGCAGTGTTAGAGCAGCCCACACAGAGAGGCAGTCTTTTGATATTTTATAACCTGTTGGTGATTCTGCACTCACTGGAGTACAACGCCAGTATAAGGTGGTTCTGTCTGCATTGGACACCTGTGCAGGACTTAAATTTTCATCAGAAACTAAGTGAACTAATCACAGCTGCTTCCTTGTCTACTGACCATTTTTCACCACACACTGCACAAAATTTTATGCCATGTCCCTGCTTGAAACACTGAAGCCAGCTTTCACTGTAATCACACTCATAATCCAGTCCTAATTCTTCATGAAATAATTTCACCATCTCTCCTGATAGTTCCACCTTTGCTGATGCAGAGTTTAAACCACTTTATTTCATTGTGAACATCTTTCATTGTTTTCCTTATGCACATCTGTTTTTTTTTTGTTTCGCTGTCGGCAAAGAACTGGAGCAACTTCTGTTTTCATTTCTTCAAATCATAAACAGCGGAAGAGCCAATTGTGGAAGAGTTTTTTCAGAACTCTTGGATAGATAATGTATGGTGTTTGCACTTTACACCAAGAGAAGCACTTCCTTTCTTCGGTGAAGACATGTCTGGGGCTAAATAAGCACAGGTTATAAAAATAAATGCAGATTAACACAGCGGAATGACTTGCTTATTTTAAAGACCGTGCCAACAGCTGATTATGCTACTGGCTCTAATACCGAAACTGTGGTGACAGTTTGGCACAGCAACGCAGGAAATTTGAAATTAGGCTAGCGAAAATGATGTCTGAACCTGAGGTGGAACAGGATTATTGATTGCTGGATTTGAGGTTCTCAACCTATAAGACCATAAAATACAGGAGCAGAATTAGGCAATTTGGCCCATCGAGTCTGCTCTACCATTTCCTCATGGCTGATCCATTTCTCCTCTCCACCCCAATCTCCTGCCTTCTCCCCCATATCCCTTCGTGCCCTGACCAATCAAGAATCTATCAACCTCTGCCTTAAATATACATAAAGACTTGACCTCCACAGCTGCCTGAAGCAAAGAATTACACAGATTCACTACTCTTTGGCTAAAGAAATTCCTCCTCATGCCCATTCTAAAAGGACACCCTTCCATTCTGAGGCTGCATCCCCTGGTCTTAGACTTTCCCACCACAGGAAACATCCTCTCCACATCCACTCTTTCACCATTCAATAGGCTTCAATGAGGTCACCCCCCCACCCCCACCCATCCTTCTGACTTCTAATGAATACAGGTCCAGAGACATTAGATGCTCTTCATATGACAAGCCATTCAATCCTGGAATCATCTTCATGAACCTCCTTTGAACCCTCTCCAGTTTCAGCACATCCTTTCTAAGATAAAGCACACAAACCTGCTCACAACACTCCAAGTGAGGCCTCACCAGTGCTTATAAAATTTCAATGTTACATCCTTGCTTTTATATTCTAGTCCTCTTGAAATGAATGTGAATATTACATTTGCTTTCCTCACCAGAGACTCAACCTGCAAATTAACCTTTAGGGAACCCTGCACAAGGACTCCAAAATCCCTTTGCATCTCAGATTTTTGTATTTTTTCTCCATTTAGGAAATAGTCAACTCCTACATATCTTCTACCAAAGTGCACTCCCAGATGCTATTCCATCTGCCATTTTGTTTCCCATTCTCCTAATCTGTCTGTCCTTCTGTAGCCTCTTTACTTTCTCAAAGCTACCTGCCCTTCCACCTACCTTCATATCATCTGCAAATGATACAACAAAGCCATCAATTCCATCATGTAAATCACTGACAGATAACATAAAATAATCAGTTCTAACACAGAAACCTGTGGAACACCACTAGTCCCCAGCAGCCAGTCAGAAAAGGCTCTCTTAATTCCCACTCTTTGCTTTCTGCCAGTCAGCCAATCTTCTGTCTATGCTAATGTCTTCCCTGTAATACCATGGGCTCTTATCTTGTTAAGCAGCCTCATGTGCAGCACCTTGTCAAATGCCTTCTGAAAATCCAAGTACACAGCATCAAACAATTCTCCTTTGTCTATCCTGCCTGTTACTTCTCTAAAGAACTCCCAACAGATTTGTCAAGCAAGGTTTTGCCTGGAGAAAACAATGCTGACTATGGCCTATTTAGTCACGTGCCTCCAAGTACCCAGAGACCTCACTTTTAATAATCCGGTCCAGGTGACCTACCTACCTTCAGATCATCCAGTTTCCCAAAAACTTTCTCTCTAGTTATGGTAACTTCACACATTTCATGACCCTTACACCTGGAACTTCCACCATACTGCCAATGTCTTCCACAGTGAAGACTGATGCAAAATACTTATTCAGTTCATCTGCTATTTCCTTGTCCTCCATTACTGCCTGTATTACTATTATGACAATATATACTCTATTCATGTTCCAGTCACTTTTAATTCAGCATATTTCTGGTGCTTTTTTACTTATTGATATCTGTATGTTGTGCATGTTATTATTTTTTTCTTTCTTTTGTAATTGCAGAGTTTGTTATCTTTTTCACACTGGTTTTCTGGCCTGTTGGTGTGGTCTATCATTGATTCTTTTATGATTATTGGACTTATTGAATATGCCCACCCATTTGCAATCTGTGGAGCAAATCTCAACAATATCCTATGAACGTTTTAGGTGTTCAAGGGGCTGACCTACCGGGGGAAAGAGGAAAGAGGGGAGTAGTGATAGAGATTCTGTTGTTAAAGGCGTAGACATGAGATTCTGTGGATGCGATAGAAACACCCCGATAGTAAGTTGCCTCCCAGCTGCCAAGTTCATTGATGTCCTGGTGAAAGGTCTCAGCACAAAGGGTTGACTGTACTTTTTCCCATAGATGCTGCCTGGCCTGCTGAGTTCCTCCAGCATTTTGAGTGCGTTGCTTGGATTTTCAGCTTCTGCAGATTTTCCCTTGTCAGGGGCATCTTGGATTGGGTTCATGACATTCTAAAGGGGGAGGGGGAGCAACCAGAAGTCTTGGTACATATTGGCCCCAATGCAATAGGTAGGAAAAGCGAGGAGATCCTGAAGAGAGAATTTAGGGAGCTAGGTAGAAAGCTGAAAATCAGGACCTTCAGGGAAGCACTCTCTGGATTGCTGCCTGTGCCACGCACAGGGGGTAAGAATAGGATGATTTGCCAGATGAATGCATGGCTGAAGAATTGGCACAAGGGACAGGGTTTCAGATACTTGAATCTTTGGGATGTCTTCTGGGAAAGGTATGACCTGTACAAAGGCGACAGGTTACGTCTGATCCCTTGCAGGCAGTTTTGCTAGAGCTGTTGGGGAGGGTTTAAACTAATTTGGCAGGGGGGATAGGAACTGGAGTGATAGGGCTGATAATTCACAGAGGCAGTGTGTAGTGAAACTGTCAAGAAGGATCAGCAGATGATTTAAGGCAAAATTGCAATGTGGGTTGAGTTGCAGTGTAGAAGGGGAACAGAATTGAAAGGGCTGTTGGACACAGGATGGTCGGTTTTGTACTTGAATGCACCCAGTGTATGAAATTAAGTAGATAATCCTGCAGCACAGTTAGAGATTGGCAGGTATGAAACTAAGGGCATCACTGAGCCATGGCTGAAAAGATTATAGTTGGGAGCTTAACATTTTATCAAAAAGGCAGGTAGGCAGAAGGGTGGTGAGACTGTGTTGGTAAAAAATGAAATCAGATCCTTAGAAAGAGGTGACTTAGGATCAGAAGTTGGAGAATCATTGCGGGTAGAGTTAAGAAACAGCGGACCTTGATGATCCTGATGGAAGTTATATACAGGCATCTGAATAACTGCCAGGATGTGGACCCAAAATTACAATGGGAGGCTTCTCAAAGGGGCAATGTTACTAGAGACATGAGGTATTTTAATATGCAGGTAGTTTGTGGAAATCAGGTTGGTGCTGGATCCCAAGAGAGAGAATTTGTAGAACGCCTTAAAGATGGCAGATTTTTAGAGCAGATTGTGGTTGGGCCCACAATGGGATCAGCTTTTCTAGATTGGATATGTATAATGAACCTGATTTGATTAAAGAGCTTAAGGTAAAGGAACCCTAAGGGGTCAATGATCATGATATGATGGAATTCAGCCTGCAATTTGAGAGGGAGAAACTAAAATCAGATGTAATAGTATTACAGGAGAGTAAGGAAAACTACAGAGGCAAGAGAGTAGCTGACCAAAGTTGACTACAGGAAACACTAGCAGGGATGACAGCAGAGAAGCAATGGCTTAAGATTCTGGGAGCAATTCAAAGGAACAGGATAGATACATCCCAGAGATGGTAGGGTGGCAAAACTGTGGCTGGCAAGGGAAGTCAAAGCCAACATAAGAGCAAAAGAGAGGGCATATAATATAGTGAAAATTAGTGGGAAGTTAGAGGATTGGAAAGTTTTTAAAAACCAAACGAAGGCAACTAAAAAAGCCAAAAGGAGGGAAAAGATGAAATATGAAGGTAAGCAAGCTAACATTATCAAAGAGGATACCAAAAGATCTCTCAGATATATAAAAAGCATAGGTGAGAATAAATATTGGGCCACTGGAAAATTACACTGGAGAGGTAGAAATGGGGGACAAGGAAATAACGAATGAACTGATTAAGTATTTTGCATTCATCTTCACTGTGGAAGACACTTACAGTATGCTGGAAGTTTGAGAGGGTCAGGGAGCAATAGTGAGTGCAGTTGCTATTACCAGGGAGAAGTTGCTTGGGAAGGTGAAAGGTCTGAAGGTGGATAAGTCACCTAGAGCAGATGGACTACACTCTAAGGTTCTGAAAGTGCTTGCTGAAGAGATTATGGAGGCATTAGTAATGACCTTTTAAGAAACATCAGGAATGGTTCCACAGAACTGGAAAATTGCAAATGTCACCTCTTCAGAAAGGTAGGAAGGCAGAAGAAAGGAAATTATGGGCCAGTTAGCATGACCTCAGTGACTGGGAAAGTGTAGGAGTTGATTGTTAAGGAAGTGGTTTCAGAGTACTTGAAGGTACATGGTAAAATAGGCCAAATTAACATGGTTTCGTTAAGGGAAAATCTGTTAGAATTCTTTGAAGAAATAACAAGCAGTATATACAAAGGAGAATTGATGGATGTTGTGTACTTGAAGACTGAGAAGCCTTTAACAAAGTTCCGCACATGAGGCAGCTTAACAAGATAAGAGCCCTTGATATTACAGGAATTAAAGTTTGGGTGGATTTTTTTTATATATATCCTTTATATACGGAGTGGTCTTCCGCTGATATGGGGGTAGAGTTAGTTTCATTCTTTCTTTTTCCCAGCCTATTTTTGGCTCTGTTTTTTTTTTCTCTCTTGAGTGGGAGGTGGGTGGTCTCTTTTCTAATTCTATATTTCTTTTACCAGTTTTTTTTTAGTTTTTTCATTTGGGCTGATTTTGAACTACAAATATGTCCGTGATGTCGTCACTTCCAGGTCCGCTCTTTACTTCTGTTCCTCTTCCGGGTGCATGACTTTATAATTTGGTTAACCCTTTTTATACCAAAGGGTTGATTTTAGAAATATGGCTCAGACCATTAATTTTGTTTCTTGGAATACTAATGGTTTAAGCCATCCGATTAAACAAAAGATTTTCAAAGTATTCCAAAGACTTAATGCTCATATCATTTTTGTACAAGAAACTCATGTGAGGAAGGAGGAGAATTATCGCTTTTTTAGGTTTTGGCGGGGTCAACAGTATCATTCGAATTCAAATGCCAAATTAAAAGGAGTTTCAGTTTTTATTGACTCCTCTATTGCATTTGTCCAACATGATATCTTTTCGGATCCGAATGGTAGATTTTTGTTAATTACAGGCTTACTTTTTAATAAAAAGGTTGCTACGGTTAATGTTTATGCTCCAAATGTGGATTGTCCTGATTTTTTCAAGTCCCTATTTACTTCTTTACCTAATCTAAATGAATATAAGTTAATAATGGGTGGTGATTTTAATTGTTGTTTAAATCCTTTGACGGACAAATCTATATCTACTCAGACTTTACCCAATAAGTCGGCCACTTGTATTAACTCTTCTTTGACTGATAATGGAATTTTTGATATTTGGAGATTTCGGCATTCTTAGGACAAAGAGTTTTCTTTTTTCTCACATGTTTATCATTCTTATTCGAGAATTGATTATTTTTTATTGACTCTTGTTTGATTCCTTCGGTAATGGTTGTTATTACGATATTATAGCTATTTCTGACCATGCTCCATTAAAACTTTCTATTAAATTTATGGACACAGTTCCTAAAGCTAGACAATGGCGATTTGATTCTACCTTATTGCAAGATCCGGACTTTATTAAATTTATGAATGAACAGATCGATTTCTTCTTTTCAACTAATTCCATGGAAGATATTTCTTACGGAACACTTTGGGACACTTTTAAAGCATATATACAAGGACAGATTATCTCTTACTCTGTTGGTCTGAGAAAACGCATAAAGAAGGAAGCTCTTTTATTGATTGATAAAATTAAAGAGATTGACAAGAAATATTTGATTACTCCTAGTAAGGAGCTTTACAAACAAAGGGTTGAACTTCAAACAGAATATAGTTTATTACTTACATCTTCGATTGAAAATCAACTGATGAAGTCCAGATCTGATTTTTATATACATAGTGATAAATCGGGTAAACTGCTAGCTAGTCAATTGAAGAATGCTTTGGTTAAACATCAAATTACTAAGATCCGTCAGCAAAATGGGGATTTGACAGTTAACCATGATGAGGTAAATAAATCATTTCAAGATTTTTATACTTCCCTGTATTATTCTGAATTTCCTCAGGATTGTAGTACCATGTGTGATTTTCTTGGGAAATTGAATTTCCCAAAATTATCACCAGATGATCTTTCAATATTGGAAACTCCTATGACTGATGCAGAAATCAAAGGGGTTATTTCCTCCATGAATTCAGGGAAAGCACCTGGTCCGGATGGGTATACAGCAGAATTTTAAAATGTTTTTCTGCTACTCTCTCTCCTTGGTTATACAGGGTTTTTGAAGTAGCAATTAGATTGGGCAATTGGGCAATCTTTTTATAGAGCTTCCATTTCTTTAATATTGAAGAAAGATAAAGACCCTACTGATTGTGCATCCTATAGACCAATATCCTTATTGAATGTAGATTCCAAGATTATTTCCAAGTTACTTGCATCCAGGTTGGAGAAGGTATTACCACAGGTTATCTCGGAAGATCAAACCGGTTTTATTAAAAATCGTTATTCTTTTTTTAATGTTAGGAGGTTATTGAATATTATGTATACTCCTTCACATAATATTTCAGAATGTGTTATTTCATTAGATGCGGAGAAAGCATTTGATAGAGTTGAATGGCCATACTTATTTAATGTGTTGGAGAAGTTTAATTTTAGTCTGACATTCATTTCCTGGATTAAACTGATTTATCATACCCCAGTAGCCTCGGTGTTTACTATAATCAAAGATCTCCCTTTTTTCATTTATTTCTGGGCACTAGACAAGGCTGTCCTCTTAGTCCACTATTATTTGATATTGCTTTAGAACCCTTGGCAATTGCTATCAGAGAATCACAGGATATTCTTGGTGTTAATCATGGGACAGATATTCATAAGTTATCTTTGTATGCAGATGATTTATTATTATTTATTTCCAATCCTGAGAAATCCATTCCTGTAGTTTTATCATTGTTGGCTCAATTTAGTGATTTTTCTGGGTATAAGTTAAATCATAATAAGTGTGAATTGCTTCCTTTAAATAGACAGGTCCCAATTTATGGAAACTTACCTTTTAAATTAGTTAATGACTCTTTTATTTACTTAGGGATTAAAATCACAAAAATTCATGAAGACTTATTTAAAGTTAATTTTGTACCCTTAATTGATCAGATTAAATGCATGTTTACTAAGTGGTCACCATTATCTTTATCTCTGATAGGTCAGATTAACACTATTAAGATGGTTATTTTACCCAAGTTCTTATATATTTTTCAAGTGGTACCAATTTTTATTCCGAAATCTTTTTTTACTAATGTCGATTCAAAAATTTCCTCATATATTTGGCAAAATAAAAATCCCAGGTTAGATAAAATATACTTACAGAAGGCAAAGAAGGAAGGTGGATTAGCATTGCCTAATTTTAGATTTTATTATTGGGCAGTTAATATCAGATAATTGATATGTTGGTTGAAAGATTGGGATGGATCTTTTGGCCCTCATTGGGTGAGCCTGGAAATTAAATCGGTACCAGGTTTTGCACTGGGTTCTATTTTGGGGACTTCTCTCCCTTTTGCTCTTTCTAAATTGCCAAAACAAATTGACAACCCGATAGTTAAACATACTTTACGTATATGGTTTCAATTTCAGAAATTTTTTGGGTTGACTCAGTTTGTTTTAAATATTCCTATTGTATCCAATTGTTTTTTTCACCCTTCAATTATAGACCAAGCTTATTTGGCTTGGAAGACTAAAGGATTACTACAATTTTCTGATTTATTTTTGGATAATTGTTTTATGTCTTTTGAGCAATTATCTAATAAATATAATTTGCCTAGATTTCATTTTTTTTAGATATTTACAGATTAGGAATTTTTTAAATACTGTACTTCCTACTTTTCCAAACCTTGTGTCTTCAGGCATTTTGGAGAATTTGTTTGAATTAAACCCCTTTCAGAAAGGGCTTAGATCAAAACTTTATAATATAATTATGAAGATACGTTCAGAGCCCCTTTATAAGACAAAAAATGATTGGGAAAGAGAGCTTAACCTTATTATTCCTATTGAGAATTGGGATAAAATTCTTCAATTAGTTAATACATCATCTATATGTGCCAAACATTCACTAATACAGTTTAAGGTCGTACATAGGGCTCATATGTCCAAGGATAAATTGGCTCATTTTTATTCCTATATAAATCCTATTTGTGATAAATGTCAATCTGAAATAGCGTCTTTAACTCATATGTCCGCTTTTGAAAAAATATTGGAAAGATATTTTTGATATTATCTCTGCGGTATTGAACATTGATTTACAACCCCATCCTATTACCGCAATTTTTGGTTTACCAATGATGGACTCACTTCATTTATCTTCTTCCATTTGTCGAATGATTGCATTTCTTACGTTAATGGCTAGAAGATCTATTTTGTTGAATTGGAAGGAAATTAATCCTCCTACTGTATTTCATTGGTTTTCTCAAACTATGTTATGTTTAAATTTAGAAAAAATTAGAAGTGGTGTATTTGACACTTCTACTAAATTTGAAAAGATATGGAGACCATTTATTCAATATTTTCATATGATGTAATAGGACCTGTTCCAAGCCTATTTGATTTTCCAGTTTTGTTTTCATATATATCGAGAGGATCAGAGTTGACAACACTGATGATTTTGTATTTTTGTGAGGTATTATAAACAGCCCTTTTTTTTCTTTCTCTCTTTTTTCTTTTTTCTTTTTTTCTCTTTTTTGTTTTTTTTCTTCTATTAGTTATTAGATTTTTAGATTAGTCTTTTTTGCATAATGATTTTTTTCTTATTTCCTTTTTCTTTTTTCTTTTTATTCTATATTATGATACACCTAGGTTTGCCTTGTCTATTTGTATATTGTATCATTTACGATATGGGAATACTCATTTATACTGTAATCATTGTTCTTGTAATCTTTTATAGTTAGTTGAAATATGTACATTTGTAATCCCATTATCTATGTACCAATTTTATTTTGTTGTTATTAATAATGATAATAAAAAGATGGAAAAAGAAAGATATTACAGGAAAGATATTAGCATGGATAGAGTGTTGGCTGATTGGCAGGCAGTGAGAATAAAGGAAACCTTGGCTGCCTGTGACTGGTGGTGCTCCGCAAGGGTTGGTATTGGGAGTGCTTGTTCTAACATTGTATGTCAGTGATTTAGATGATAGAATTGATGGCTTTGTGACCAAGTTTGTGGACAATACAACGATAGTTGGAGGGCTTGGTAGTATTGAGGAATCAGCGAGGCTGCAGAAGGACTTAGGCAGATTAGGAGAAAGGACAAAGAAGTGGCAAAGTGTTAGGAAATATTTGGTCATGCACTTTGGTAGAAGGAATAAAAGGGTGGACTATTTTCTAAATGGCGAGAAAATTCAAAAATCCGAGGTGCAAAGAGACTTGCAAGTTCACATGCAGGGTTCCCTAAAGGTTAATTTTCTGGTTGAGTCAGTGGTGAGGAAGACAAATGCAATGTTAGCAATCATTTCAAGAGGAGAAGAAAATAAAAGCAAGGATGTAATATGAAGCATTATAAGGTACTGCTGAGGCCTCTCTTGGAGTACTGTGAGCATTCTGGGACACCTGATTTAAAAAAAAGATGTGCTAACATTGGAGAGGGTTCATGAGAATGATTCTGGGAATGAAAGGTTTATCGTAGGAAGAGCAACTAATGGCTCTGGGCCTTTATGTGCTGGAACTCAGAAGAATGAGTGAGGGATCTAATTGAAACCTGTTGAAAGGCCTAGATAGACTAGATGTGGAAAGGATATTTCCTATGATGGAGCAATCTAGGACCTCTAGGCACAGTATCACAATAGAGGGACATCAATTTAGAATGGAGGTGAAGAGGAATTTCTTCAGCCAGAGGATGGTGAACCTGTGGAACTTGTCGCCACAGATGACTGTAAAGGCCAATTTATTGGTTTATTTAAGGCAGAGGTTGATAGATTCTTGGTAAATCTGAGTGTGAAAGGTTACGGGAAGAAGGCAGAAGAGTGGGATTGAGAGGGAAATGGATCAGCCATAATGAAATGACAGAGCAGACTTGATGGGTCGAATGGCCTAAATCTGCTCCTATGTATATAGAGTTGGGAAATGTTTCCTTCATAAGCAGTTTTTGTTGTAGCTCTTCAGAATGTATTGTTTTTTCAATTATCATTCCTCAGTAAACATGTGTAACCCTAAAATTAACTATTCAGTATAGTAAACTGCTTATCCAATCATTCAATGCTATTCTACACTTGTGATGGGTAAAGAGCTCAAGAGAAGGAATGCCATGACATTGATGATTATTCTGTGTGTGCTTTTGGGGTAATGTTACATGAATTAATGTACGAATGAAGTATTATGTTGCAGCTGGTATTTTTGATATTGTTAGTAGACATTTTGACATTGTTAACAGAGGGATGGTAACTTTGAAATGGTAGAGGAATGGGCGATTAAGATTGTTTTTATTGAGAGTGGAACTGGATCTTTGACAGTGTAGACAAAAATTAGCTCTCCATCGAGTGTATACCCTCACCATCCACTTCCTCCTTGTCCTTTCCAACAGCTGACTCTGCATGACAAGTTGTTTATGCAGTATACAGTACTCCTGAGACAAGAAATCCTGTGGCATGTTCTGCTATCCAACCCAGGGCTTCTTCAAAGTGGCACAGGCCATGAAAGCAGTTTACTTTGTCAGAATGTTTGGCAGCTTTCATTGCACACATCTTTACATATATTTTGAGTGTGTTGCTTTGTATTTCCAGCATCTGCAGAACCTCTTGTGATTACGTACATAAGTTACACATGCAGTTGAAAGTCATGTGTTAAGGAATCCCTTGTCAACCATCACTCTGTTTTGTTTTGTTTTGGTTTGGTTTGGTTTGGACAGAACACCACATGCCTGCTTTCACAATGCTGGGAAATTGCCATTCATACATGCCACACGTTCAGTGAGCTGAAGCCCTTGTGTTTGCGATAGATCTCAGGGTTCATATATATCCCTTCATAACAATGTGATTGCAAATCATGACTGGGAAACCCAGACTCCTTGTAAGGTTGTGCGCTCACTTCATCGATGGTCTCTGATGGGAGAAAAAGAGGGAATCCTACACTCTGGCAGTATCAAAAGCTAGAGGAAATCTGCAGATGCTGGAAATCAAAGCAATATGCACAAAATGCTGGAGGAACATCTGTGGAAAGAGTCATCATTACTGATCTGTACCTCCTCATCAGAACTTCCAATCAAGAATTACACATACAAAGCTAATAATCTCTTTTCACAGATACCGTCTGGACTGTGGAATTTTTCCAATAAGATCATTTATGTGTTTAAAACTCTGTCTTGAGTACATTCTGAAAGAGAGTACTACTTTCAGAGTTAAGGTTTGGTGAGAAAGATCATACTGCAATAGTCATTAAGGATTGAATATGTTTAGTATTCATAACAATGCTAGTGCGGAGTCAGCTTTGTGGTGTGTACCACATTTTACTTTGGTCTCACTTCCACTATTTCAACACCATTAACTAATGCAAATGAGTGTAGTTCTGCTACAATAGTGTGCCATCTCTGTTCATGGCTTATTTCTTGCCTTCCAGCATCAGCATTTCCTGGTCTACTCTGAATATTGCAACAACCAACCCAGTGCCGCAGCCGAACTCTCGAAACTCAGAAAACTGCAAGACTATGCCTTGTTTTTTGAAGCCTGCCGACTACATCAGCACATGTCAAATCTCCCTCTGGATGCCTTTCTGATAATGCCAGTGCAGAAGATCTGCAAATATCCATTGCAGCTGACGGAACTTCAGAAGGCCACCGTACCCACGCACAGGTTAGTACCAGAACTGCCTATTATCACATTAAATCTAACAGTTAGATTTTTGAATCACATTCACTGTGATCACTGGTAGTTTTATTATTGTTATTAACACAACACAGTCCTACAATTGGAATTGTTCATTGGTTTATAATTTTCAAGATACAATGAAAAGATTTTGTTTGCATACCATCCAGACAGATCAGGTCATACACAAGTACCTCAAGTTAGTAAAAAAGAAAGCATAACCCAGAATATACGCTCTGCGGCCACTTTATTAGGTACACCTTTACACCTGTTCATTAACGCAAATATCCAATCACCCAAACATGTGGTGAATACGTGGAATGGGCTGCTGGCAACAGCGGTGGAGGCAGATACAATAGGGTCTTTTAATAGACTCTTGGATAGGTACATGGAACTTAGAAAAATGGAAGGCTATGGGTAACCCTAGGTAATTTCTAAAGTTCATGTTCGGCACAGCAATGTGGGCCGAAAGGCCTGTATTGTGCTGTAGGTTTTCTATGTTTCTATGTGGCATCAACTCAATGCATAAAAGCGTGCAAACGTGTCAAGAGATCCAATTGTTGTTTAGACAAAACATCAGAATGCGGAAGAAATGTGATCTAAAGCGACTTCGACTTTGGAATGATTGTTGGTGCCAGATGGGGTCAGAAACTGCTGATCTCCTGAAATTTTCAAGCACAACTGTCTCTAGATTTTACAGAATCTGGTGTGTAAAACATAAGAAGCATTTAGTGAGTAGCAGTTTTGTGGGTGAAAACATTTTGTTAATGGGAGAGATCAGAGGAGAGTGGCCAGACTCGTTCAAACAGATAGGAAGGTGACAGTAACTCAAATAACCAGACATTACAATGGTGGTGTGCAGAAGAGCATCTCTGAACACACAACACATCGAAGCTTGAAGCGGTGGGCTACAGCAGCAGAAAGCCACAGAGTGTGGTGCTGCAGTTACAGAGAAAGTGCAGAGCATGTAGCCAAATAATGTGCAAGGGCCATCATGAGGTACATTGGGACGTCAGGGGTGTGTGCTTAGCCCTTATTCCCTGTGTACACATGACAGTGTGGCTTGGCATAGCTCAAACACCATCTACAAATTTGCTGATGATATAACCATTGTTGGTAGAATCTCCGGTAGTGACAAGAGGGCGTACAGGAGTGAAATGTGCCAACTAGGGGAATGGTTCTGCAGCAACAACCTGGCACTCAACGTCAGTAAGATGAAAGAACTGATTGTGAACTTCAGGAAGGGTAAGACGAAGGAACACATACCAATCCTTGTAGAGGGACCAGAAGTGGAGAGAGTGAGCAGCTTCAAGTTCCTGGGCGTCAAGATCTCTGAGGACCTAACCTGGTCCCAACATATTGATGTAGTCATAAAGAAGGCAAAACTGTGGCCAAAGAGTTCAAAGAGATTTGGCATGTCAGCAAATACACTCAAAAATTTCTATAGTTGTACAGTGGAGAGCATTCTGACAGGCTGCATCACTGTCTGGTATGGGGGAGGGGCTAGTGCACGGGACTGAAAGAAACTGCAGAAGGTTGTAAATCTAGTCAGCTCCATCTTGGGCACTAGCCTACAAAGTACATGGACATCTTCAGGGAGCGGTGTCTCAGAAAGGCAGTGTCCATTATTAAGGACCTCCAGCACCCAGTGCATGCCCTTTTCTCACTGTTCCCATCAGGTAGGAAATACAGAAGCCTGAAGGCACACACTCAGTGATTCAGGAACAGCTTCTTCCCCTCTGCTATTCGATTCCTAAATGGACATTGAAGCTTTGGACACGACCTTACTTTTGTTAATATACAGTATTTCTGTTTTATTTATTATGTTTTATTTTATTTATTATTATTTTTTTTCTCTCTCTGCTAGATTATGTATTGCATTGAACTGCTGCTGCTAAGTTAACAAATCTCACATCACATGCCGGTGATAATTTCTGATTCTAATTCTGATCTATTAGCATCTGAGAGGTCTATTTAACAGTCTTGAACAGTGGGATAGAAACAATCATTGATAACACCAGATAATGCCAATGTATTAGGATTTTCCATATATTTCTGAACACCAACTTCTTGATTGCAGCCTTCCTGTCAAAGAGTTGCATGGAAAGATATTTGGGAGAACTTCACCTCAGTTCACTTATGTTAAACTTGGAGCACTTCACTCAGAAGATTCCCAGCTTGGTTCATAAATTAACCGGTGAATTGGGATCCTTTTGATCAATGACCGTAATTGCTGTCTCAGTATCTCAGTAAGAAACGTATTGCCTTGTCATGCAGCTTTACTCGTGAAGTGGGAAATTCTAATGGTTACTCACTGGAGTAGTTTTGTAAAAGCTTGCTATAAAACAATGTGGGAATATCTTATCCTTTACAGGGCAGCTAACATTAGCTGCTGGAAAACAGTATCAAAGGCAGATATAACATTTGATTGCACAGTTGGGAAAACTGACTCTATTTTAAATTACCTCTGGTGACTATTCAGACTCTGTTACTTGTGTCTTTACTTGCACCATGTGCCTTTGCCCAGCAAACATTTGCTGACCAATATTGGTCCTCCTAACCATTTCTGACTGTCATCCTATCCACCACTGAAGTCATATTTTGGCCTCAAATCAGAGATATTTAAGGGCTTGAAATGTAACTAGCACCACTACGTTCAAAAACAGTTACTACCCCTCAACCATCAAGCTCTTGAATAAAAGGGGATAACCATACTCACTTGCCCATCCATTGAGATGTTCCTACAACCACTGATCTCACTTTAAGGACTCTATCTCATTATCTCATATTCTCATTATTTATTGCTATTTACTTATATTTACATTTGCACAGATTGTTGTCTTCTGCACTCTGGTTGATCTTTCCTGTTATAGTTACTGTTCTATAGATTTGCTGAGTATGCCTACAGGAAAATGAATCTCAGGGTTGTACGTGGTGACATATATGTACTTTGGTAATACATTCCCTTTGAACTTTAATTCACATTTATATGATGCTTTTAATTGAACAAAACATCCTGGATCAGTTGAGAAGACTGCCACCTAACATATATATTCATATAAGCAGATATTAGGACTGCTGGCCAGATGTTTGGTCAACGAGTTACAGCAAAAGCAGCATTAGATCTGACTTTGGTCACCTTCTAGGTGACAGAAACCGTCCCAAAGACTTGAAAAGAACAAGACTTTTTCTATATAACAATGCTTTGTTTACCTAGGAACCAATGTAAATCATTGAGTACCACCTTTAGGGCAATGGGTGGAAAGCAATTGCTGCAAGTTAGGATAAAGTAGAAGAGTTTTGAATGACAGAATAGAGTGAAAGACCCCACAGAGTAATGCATTAGAAGAGTTATGTTGAGAGTTATTTAGAGACAGGGAAAGGTTTCAGGGACAGCTGAAGTGAGAAAAGTGAGTTGGCAGGTAGAATGGAGTTCAAAGTTCAAAGTGACTTTTATTATCAAAGTACATATATATCACCATATACAACCCCTTTCCAATATTTTTATTGGTTTCTATGCAATAGAATACACAAGAAAGTATATATAAAAGGTCAAAAAAGATTTTTAAAACTGCCAACTATGTTATATCTGTTCATAATAACAATCTCATTACCCTGTATTCATGGGTTAATCAATAGTTATATTGAACTATATTAATTTATTACAAAAAAAATCTAACCCCTACCAAGACTGAAGTTTTTTTATTAAGAAAAGGTAAAATATGTTCTCATATAATAAAAATTAATAATAGCCAACATCTGAGTTTAAACATCGAAATGAAGGTTTTGAAAATAATTCAGAAAAGGTCCCCACAATATTTGAAAGCCTTGATGAGATTCAGAAATTGAACAATGAATCTTCTCTAAATCTAAACATGACATTACATCACATAACTATTGAGCATGAGTAGGAGGAAAAACATCTTTCCATTTAAACAAAAGCGTCCTCCTAGCGAGAAGAGAGCTAAAGGCCAAGATATGTAAATCAGATGCCTTCAGCTTAATATCTCAGCCTGCAACAATACCGAATAGGGCCGTCAGAGGGTTAGGCTTAAAACTGACTTTAAAAAGTAAGGGAAAAGTTTGAAAAATTTCCTTCGAATATTTTTCAAGATTCGGACAAGTCCAAAACATATGAATTAATGAAGCTTCTACATTATTACATCTATCATAGTATGGAGATATATCTGAATAAAAACAAGATAGCTGATCCTTAGTAACATGAGCTGTATGTACCATCTTAAATTGTATGAGGGAATGACGAGCACATAGCGATGAAGTATTAACCAGTTTAAAATTTTCATTCCAAGTTTCCTCAGATATTGATGTCTGATTGATTGTTCCCAGAGATCCTTAATTTTGTCTAAAGGAATATTCCTCATCTCCAATAACATACCATAAATATTAGATACTAAACCATTATGAAAATGTGTCAAACTAAAAATTACATCTAGTAAGTTCTTATCTGAGCTTGTAGGAAATGTGCATAATTGAGATCTTAAAAAGTCTCTGATTTGTAAATATCTAAAAAAGTGAGTTTTGGGTAAGCTATATTTAGCTACCATATACAACCCTGAGGCTCATTTTGACAACTGAGATTCTTATTGATGGTGTCAAAGTGTGTTGCAAGCATCATTTCCTGGTGCTGCCTGTGAGGAATTTGCATGCTCTCCCAGTAATCCCAGGGTTTCCTCCCACAGTCCAAAGACATACCGGTTGGCAGTTTAATTAGTCATTGGAAGTTGTTCTTTGATTAGATTAAGATTAAATTGGGGGATTGCTGGGCGGCATAGCTCGAAGGGTCGGTATCTCAATAAGTAATCAATAATCAATCAATAAATAAATTTCTGCATCAGGTGTGACACAAAGGTTGTGAACGGTTTCTAAGAGAGACTGGAGAGCAGCACCTAGACAGGAGCTTTGGTTTTCCTAGTATTCAGTGAGAGGAAATACTTGTTCATCCAGAGCAAGATGCAGGCAAGCAGTCTGATAACAGAGAGGGGTGAGATTGTGGGAAGGTCACGGGGCAGTAGTGGTGAGGTGGAACTGCATGCTGTCAGCATTCATCTGAAAACTCACACTTTGATTGACATGATGCTACCGATGATACGATGAGAAAAGGAAAAGGGCGAAGGATTGACCCTTGGTGGATTAAGTACATTAAAGGAAAGGTGTTAAAATAACAGAGTTGTTGTTGTGAGTGGTTTCAATTTTTCTAACTTAGACTGAGAACTTCTTAGGGCGAAAGCCTTAGCTGGGACAGAATTTGTCAGTGCATCCAGGAGGGTTTCTTAAATCAGTGTGTATTTAGTCCAACAAAAGGAAGGGTTATACTAGACCTGGTGCTGAGGAATAAGCCTGGTCATTCAGGAGGAGAACAAATTAGGGAACCATGACCATAACACATTAAATTTAAAGATAGCTATCGATCAGAATCAGGTATAATATCACTGACATATGTCATTAAATTTGTTGTTTTGCAAAGCATTACAGTACAATGCATGAAAAATACTTTAGGTTCCAATAAGAAATGTATGTTTATGAAAAGTAAATTAAATGAGTAATGGAAAAAGAACAAAAATAGTGAGGTGGTGTTCATGGGTTAGTTCATTGTCCCTCAAAAATCTGATAGTGGAGGGGAAGAAGCTGATGCTAATATGTTGAGTGAGCATCTTCAGACTCCTGTGCCTCATCTCTGTAGGTAGTAATAAGAAGAAAGCACGTTCTGGAAGGTGGGGGACCTAAATGATGGATGTCACCTTTTTGAGGCATCACCTTTTGAAGATGTTCTTGATGCTGAGGGGGTGTGTCCCCTTGACTTCCCCTTCCTGAAAAAGGTGCAGAAAATGTTTACCAGGATTTTGCCTGGACTGGAGGGAGTATGTGCTATAAGGGGAGGATGAACAAACTTGGGTTGTATTCTCTGGAATGTTGCAAGCTGAGAGGACAACTGATAGATACTTCTAAGTTTATGAGAGACAAAGAGAGAGCACATTATCTTTCTCTCAATGTCAAAATGTCTAATAATGGAGGGCATGCATTTAAGGTGAGGGGGTTAATTTCAAAGCAAATATGTGGGGCAAGGTTTTTGCACTCATATTGGTAGATTGCTGAATGCACTGCCAGTGGTGGTGGTGAAGGTATATACAATACAGGCATTTAAAAGCCTCTTGGATAGGGACATGAATATAAAGAGAATGGAGTGAATTGCAGATTGTGTAGGCAAGAAGGAGTTAGTTTAGTTCAGCGTTTAAGTACTAGTTTAATTGATTCTGCATTACACTGTAGGTTAAATGCTTGTTCCTGTGAGGTAATGTCCTGTATTCTGTGTTTTATGACGCAGTAGTGTAGGCTTAAGAAGAGAAGCAATGGCAAACTATGTTTTTGGATAGGTCTGTATAGCTAAGAATGAAGCTCTGGGAATATGATATTACCCAACTAGAAAATGGATAAGAGACACTGCAGGACAAGAGTATAGTCAAACACATGACAGTCTGGAGGAGGATGAGAATGACAAGAAGTGACAGATTATGTCACAATTACATAGTGAGGCAGATAAATCTTATTTTGGTGTTGTAACGTATCTCAAAATCTTATTGAGACTGTTAGTACACTGAGCAGTCTGTTTTACTAAATCATGAAGACAAAATCCTCATTCTTACGTCACGTCACAAAGAAAAAAAACTATTTGCCGTAGGTACTAAGCTGAAAGTAGTTAATTGTTAAAACTACACTATTCTAGAGTCCAGTTACTCAACTAAAATATTTAAATCTATCTCAATATGACAACCAGCTTACAATGTCACAGCCTGATAGCGCTGGGCATCCATGTTATACCCAAATGGATAAATAACGTGATGAGTACCGCTTCAACCTCCTGTACAGTAACGTACAGCTTCTCAAAATCTAGTTCCAGGGTCTCTCAGTTCCCTTGTAAATGGAACGATATATAACATTATGTCTATGAATAAATAAAAGTAATTGTCATGCCCAAACCTTATCATTATTGTCGAAGGTTGCAAACCTCAGAAAGTGGGAAGCCATTGCTAATTTTGATTTACTCTTAGCTACGCAGTTGCCAGAAGAAGCAATTCTCAACATTAACATTCACTGTTAAATTACTTAACTGAATGGAAAATGTATCATTTATAGGTTCATTGGTGATGCCTGATGACTAGAACATTGCAATTATTACCAATAGTGGGATACTCACAAACAAGGGAAAATAGCTGTAAAATATGGGACACATAGGGTCAGCTGGAACATTCGGCTTTAAAGTAGATACTTTTACAAAGTTAATGTTTAAAGAAATATGTAGAGTTGATTTATCTGAAGCCGATAAATTCCCATAGCAACCGACGGTGTCTGAAACTAATATGAGGGCTCCTAATGTACAATGTTCTGAGAATGTAATGCCCAGAGCTGCTATATTTTGCTTTTCCAGTTTGGAGTATACGTCCTCCCAGCTCATGATAGGTGCACGTTCTTGTCCACCAGGCGGAAGTCTTAAGTAGCTGAGAAGCAGGCCCATTCCCATTATATTCCTGTTCTAATGCTGTATGTCTATATTTGTACTTAGTATTTACATAACGTACTAACTGGCATTTTTTCATTCATGGAGGGATGCCAAAAACGTGGAAGCTGCTACAATTGCCATGAAGAATATTGCCAATGTGATTAACGAGCGCAAAAGACGAGTCGAAAACCTTGACAAAATTCCAAGGTGGCAAAGAAAAATTTCAAGTTGGAAGGTATTCTCCGTTCAGCATTCAGTTCTCTCTAGTTTTGCCTACACAGTACACGTAGAAGTGCTTTATTCTAAATATCCTACAAAAAGCAAATTATTCCAGATTAGGACAGAACATGAGAAAATTCAGCAACACAGCTTCTCCGCAGATGAATGCAAGCCAGATAATAATTTTAATATCATGTTTCCACATTTCATTAAAACATATACAGTAGGGAAGCTTGAGTTTGTTCCCATCAAATCTTCATTCTGTATTTTCTTATGACATTTTCCCATTGTGTGTATGCTGCCTTCCAGACCCATCCCCTTCCCCACAAATTTTCACAGTCTGCCCATCTACTATTCACGTACACACAAGTGGAATTGACAGTAGCCAATTGAGCTATCAACACACTCGTCTTTGGGATATGGAGGAAACCAGAGCACTCAGGGAAGTTCTACACAGACAACATCAGAGGCCAAGTATGAATACAGGCCACTGAATCTGTGCAGAAACAGCTCTACTCACAATGCCATTAGTGTGCTGCCCTGTTGTAACCCACAGCCTCCCTTCTTACATCAAAGTCCTCTGCTAGGAACAAACCCTGCTGTCGGACGTACCAGAGTTTAGACTCTTCCAAAGTATGAATCCTTAGACATGCTGATAATTCAAAACTTCTTGTGATAAATCTTCCCCTTTGTAACCTACATTTGGTTAAAACTTGCAGCTGCTTCTCTCTCTACTTCTCGATGTAAAGCTGAAGCATTGTTTGACAAATTTTAAAATGAACATTGTGAATTTTTTGGTTAGGGAGACGATCTTTTGGAACGTAGTACAGAACTTATTCAAAGTGGTGACTTAATTGTGATCATGAAACCACAAGGCAAGAGCAAGGAAATGGTGGTTTTCCTCTTCGACCATCAGGCAATCCTTTGTAAGAAGGTAATATTGCAGCCAAGCTCTAATCAATACATAAAATACTCTTCTCCTATTGGTGTAATTCATAAAAGTAGAGTCCAGGAGATCAATAGAATTCTGCTGTATTGGGAGCTCATATATGGAAAGACGTGGCTCACCATTTTGCAATTATATTTCCCATTTTAGCTTGTATGTTGCTTTATCACAGTTAAATTACAGTTCTACAGTGAAACCTTCTCTTCAGTGACAGTTGCCAGAGGTTAGGACATGCTGTCTCCACACAGATGTCAATATTTGGATGAGAACCCACCAAGATCGGTTTACATTTCGCTGATTTGGATGGAAACAAGTCCCAGTGGTGTAAAGATAAATAACATAATTGTTGGCTGTTTGCTCCTGCACCAAAAGGCAGTGCTTCATTCAATCTCAAGCAAGGTTAGCAGGGCATTGAGAGTGTTGGGGAGAGAGGCTTTCAGGCTCTGATAGGATAAAAGAATTCATGGAATTTTGGCAGCCTTATATGGACCATTCAGTGAGAGAAATGACAAGCTTTTCATGCTGGATGAGGAAATTGAAACTCAGGCAATTTAAACTCTTGCCTTGAAACACTGCTGGGAAATCCACATATTATCCTGTACTTTATCTTTTCCTGAGTAGCAAGCCTCCCCGTGATTTTGAGTTTAACATGACTGCATTCTGCTCTTCATTGTGACCGATACTGCAATTATTTTTGACAGTAGAAAACACTATCATAATATGGTTAACGTACCCAGGCATCTTCATTGTGAAAAACAGAATGACTGGGAATTTGCAAAAGTTAATTCAATTTTAAACTTGGTGAATAGAACATACGACATAAAACAGTAGCACAGGAACCCAGAACAGGCCCTTTCCCAATAATGTCTGTTTTGAGCATGATGCCGAACTAATCTGACCCCTATCTATGTACATAAATGCATCTTGAATGCTGCAAACTTATCTGCTTCCATTAACACCCCTGGCAGCCATCTCCGGGCATCTGCCACTGACTATATAAAATAATTTGTCCCATACATTCCCTTTAAACTTTTCCCTCTCGTATTTAAAGTAATGCCCTCTAGTGTTCAGCATTTCTACACTCAGGGAAATATTTTAGCTGTCTACTCTTTCAATGGCTCTCATAATTTTAAAAGTGGTTGGAGGAGATTATCAGAAGTGGTACAAGGCCATGACAGGTTTAGATCTCTGAGCAGAGGGAAACTGTCCCTAAAGATTAGATGGCACCGATTTGTAGTTTTGAGCAAAAGAGACAGTGGCCTTTTGAAGAAAAATATGCTATTCAGCTATGACTTGGTACCTTTCCCTGAAAAGACAATGGAAACAGAAAAAAAAAAATTAAAAAGGGAATTTGACAGACACTGGATGGAAATAATTTGCAGAGCTAAAGGAACAAACAATTGAATGAAGGATTAGGTTACACTACAAAAAGATGGAATGGATGTAATGGGTCAAATTGTGTTGTAATTGGTTTGATGACTCCAAAAGAGAAAAGGAAATGGGAGGGATTTGGTTTTAAGAGTCATAGAGAAATACTGAACAATGTGGAAAATGGCAACTATCAACCATCCATTCATTCTAATCCCACAGGAATTCCGTGTATTTACACACACATCTTATCACTCTCCTACACACTAGATAGAAGTGATTTACAATGGCCAATTAGCCTATCATCTCACATGTCTTTGAGATGTGGAAGGAAACCAAAGCAACTGGAGGAAATCACCTGGGTCACTGATTTAAAAAGTGACTTAATTGATAAAAGTGATAAAATGGTTATTTTATTGAATAGTTTTATTTATTAAATTATGTATTATGTTAATGAATTGCCTGATATTTTAAATAAAATTATGTAAATTATCAAAAAATTATTTTAAAAAGTAACTGATAAAATAATTACAATAAGCCATTTAACCATCACCATATACAAACGTTTGTAGATGGCACCAATGTCAAGAACGAACTCTGGTCTCTGGCAATGGCATCTAATGTAAAATTTAAAATAGCCATTTAGATAGGAGGGAGCTGTAAGCTACCGTGGATATAAATCTGAGTGTATATTTTCCTGAACAATCCTGGCTTTCAATTGTCATTTGATGAGGCGTTGCACTTTGGGAGGACCAACCAGGCTAGGCCTTACACCATGACAGGTAGGGCACTGTAGGAGGAGTGAGGTCGAACAAAGGGATCTGGGAATCCAGGTCCATAATACATTGAAAGGGGCAGCATAGGTAGACAGGGTCGTAAAGAAAGCTTTTGGCACATTAGCCTTCATTAATCAATCTACTGAGTTGGGATGTTATGTTGAAGTTGTATAAGATGTTGGTGAGACCTAATTTGGAGTACTGTGTGCAGTTTTGATCACAGTGTAAGACTGAAGAAGTACTGGGAAAATTTATAAGGATATTGGCTGGGACTATAGGACCTGAGTTGCCAGGAAAGATTGAATAGGTTAGAACTTTACTCCCTAGAATGTAGAAGATTGAGGGGAGCTTTGATGGAGGTATACAGAATTATGGGGGGCAGGGTATAGATAGGGTAAATGCAAGCAGGATTGTCCCACCGAGGTTGAGTGAGACTAGAACTAGGAGTCATGGGTTAAGGGTGAAAGGTGCTAATGGGGAAACGTGAGGGGAAACGTAGAGAGTGTGAAATGAGTTTCCAGTGCAAGTGGTAGATCAATGTCTAAGAGAAGTTTGGACAGGCACATGGATTGGAGAGGTATGAAGGACCAGGTCATAGAACATAGAAACATAGAAAACCTACAAAACAATACAGGCCCTTAGGCCCACAAAACTGTACCGAACATGTCCTTAACTGAGAAATTACCTGGGGTTACCCATAGCCCTCTATTTTTCTGAGCTTCATGTACCTCTCCAGGAGCCTCTTCAAAGACCCTATCGTATCCACATCCACCACTGTCAACGGCAGCCCATTCCACGCACTCACCACTCTGTGTAAAAAGAAAACTTACCCAACATCCCCTCTATACCTACTTTTAAGCACCTCAAAATTGTGCCCTCTCATGTTAGCCATTTCAGCCCTGGGAAAAAGCCTCTGACTCTCCACACGATCAATGCCTCTCATCATCTTATACACCTCTATCACGTCACCTCTCATCCTCCATCGCTCCAAGGACAAAAGTCACTCAACCTATTCTCATAAGGCATGCTCCCCAATCCAGGAAACATCCTTGTAAATCTCCTCTGCATCCTTTCTATGGTTTCTACATCCTTCCTATAGTGAGGCAACCAGAACTGAGCACAGTACTCCAAGTGGGGTCTGACCAGGGGCAACATAGCTGCAACATTACCTCTCAGCTCCTAAACTCAGTCCCACAATCGATGAAGTCCAATGCACTGTGTGCTGTTTTAACCACAATCAACCTGCGCATCAGCTTTCAGTCTCTTATGGGCCTAGACCCCAAAATCCTTCTGATCCTCCACACTGCCAAGAGTTTTACCATTAATACTATATTCTGCCATCATATTTGACCTCACAAAATGAACCACCTTACATTTACCTGGGTTGAACTCCATCTGCCATTTCTCAGCCAAGTTTTGCATCTTATCAATATCCCACTGTAACTTCTAAAAGTCCTCCACACTATCCAGAACATCCCCAACCTTTGTGTCATCAGCAAATTTACTAACCCAACCCTCCACTTCCTCATCCAGGTCATTTATAAAAATCACAAAGAGAAGGGGTCCCAGAACAGATCCCTGAGGCACACCACTGGTCACCAACCTCCATGCAGAATATGACCCATCTACAGCCACTCCTTGCCTTTTGTGGGCAAGCCAGTTCTGGATCCACAAATCAACTTTGATCTCTTGGATCTCATGCCTCCTTACTTTCTCAATAAGCCTTACATGGGGTACCTTATCAAATGCCTTGCTGAAATCCAAATATACTACATCTACTACTCTTCCTTCATCAATGTGTTTAGTCACATCCTCAAAAAATTCAATCAGGTTCATAAGACCCAACCTGCCTTTGACAAAGCTATGCTGACTATTCCTAATCATATTATGCCTTTCCAAATGTTATAAATCCTGTCTCTCAGGATCTTCTCCATCAACTTACCAACCACTGATGTAAGACTCCCTGGTCTATAATTTCCTGGGCTATCCCTACTCCCTTTCTTGAATAAGGAAACAACACCTGCAACCCTCCAATCCTCTGGAACCTCTCCCATCCTCATTGATGATGCCTAGGTCAATGGAACTGGGCAGGTTAAATGGTTTGGCACAAGTTAGATGAGCCTCAGGGCCTGTTTCAGTGATGTAGTTCTCAATGACTCTATCTTCAGAAATAAATGGCCACAAATGCAGAACTCTGTTATGCTCAGGTTCTAATTGTGCTTTAAGGAAGAACTGAATGAGTCGAGATGTGAAAACTTAAAATACTGCATTCCAACAGAATAGTTCACTGATTTAAGAACTTCCAACATACATGAACTGTACTGCACTGTACAGGTCCTTCAGCCCAAGATGTTATGCCAACCTCTTAACTTATTCCAAGATCAATCTAACACTCCCCTCTTGGACAGCCCTCCATTTTTCTCTCATCCATGTGCGTATCCAAGAGGTTCTTAAGTGGCTCTAATATATCAAAAGGTGTTGGTTGTTTATTCTACTTTTGCCTCTTTTCATGTTGTATACTTCAGTGATCACTCCTCATCCTGCTGACCACTGACCAAAATTAAAGTGTTGCAAATAACAACTAAAAATAATTTAAGAACTTGCTACTTAGTTGGCATCATTCTAGGTGTCCACATTTTATTTGTGTATATGATGTTGCAGAGTGCAGGCCTAAGTAGAACTGAATAGCAATGAGCATATTATGTAAATTAACATGTGCATTATGATCTTTATTAGTTGTGCTTTATTAGTTTAGTTCTGAAAAAATGAAAAAAGGACTTATAAACATTACAATAAGCATTATTAATATTTCAATAAGAAAAAGGTTTGATTGTGTAAAGACATTATTTGCACTAAGGCTGGGTCAGGAAATGGAAAGCAGAGATTTCAGATACTTGAGGAAAGGAAAGGAACATTATACCCTGGCGTTTCAAACTGCGGAACTGGAGACATTTACAGTGGATCTTCCGGTAGAGATAATAAAGTGAGAAAAGGGACACAATTAATACAACTCATTGTCATTCAGTCAATGGGCGAAGAGAATACAAGTAGCACTGAAATGGAATGCAGTAAAATTTTAGGAATCCTTGTATTATGTAATGAATTATAATAATCTGGGATTCACTGACTGAAATTGTCTGGACAGGGTGGGAAATTCAATATTAGTTTACAAGGGGAAATTAAAAAGTACCTGAAAAGCTAAAATGTAGAATGCTGTGGGGAACAGATGGGGAAATGGAAGTTAATTAGGTGGCTCCTGAGAAGAAAGGTATAATAGGCAGAATAATCTATCTTCATGATTCTGTAAACCTATGAAAAGCCCTTAGATGATTATCACAATATGTTAGAAAACAATATTCTTAATTATGATGTGTGACCCATTTCATAGGATCTACTACGCCGTGACGTTTTATACTATAAGCACAGAATAGACATGGACACCATGCTAGTGGTAGACATAAAAGATGGCAAAGACTGGGAATTTGACGTCAAGGTCAAGAATGCTTTCAAACTTCAAAACAAGCTTATCGATGATGAAGTCCACCTGCTATGTGCAAGGAAACACTCGGACAAACTGTTGTGGCTTCATGCTTTTGAGGACGAAAGAAAATTAGTTAGAAATGATGAAGAATCAGGTAAAGGGGAGGCTTATATAACTGTACTGTGGATTGCTATCAGAAGTTATCCATACAGAATATTTACTGATTGCTTGTCTATGATGCTTGATGTCTGGGGAAATTTGGGTTTTGAAATGGATAGACACAAATGCCTGTTTCTACACATACAATATCCTGCCCCAAATGAGTCCAAAAACTGTCCCCCAACAGTTACTTATTTTATATATTATGGAGGGTCAAGTTGCTTTGATCAATCAACTGGCATCTCTCTTTTCATCCGTGAACAAAGCTGGTGCTTCTCAGCCACAAATTGATGTATCATAGAGCGAAGGGAACAGATGTATTTCTCATCAGTTTCAATGCATTCCTCAATGAAGGAGCAGTTGTTATTATTGATTCCCACATTGCAAAACTTGAAATACCCTACCCTTTTGCAGTTAATATTAGTTATACAGGCTGTATGAACTTTAGTGTTGATTGGGTTTTGCACATGAAGCCGACCAAATTTGCGATCGTTGTAGATTTGACACAAGGGGTACACGGAATATCTGAAATATTTGTGCCTTCTAAGAGATTATAAATAACAGAAGGTGAACTTTCACATTTCCAAAAGCTAAATGGAGTACACAAGACTGCAGTTGCCAATCTAGTAACTTAGACAATGAGATGATTGGAAACAAGTGGGCTAAAATGTGCAGTAAACACAACATACAAACCTCTCTTTCTTCCCCAAGTGCAGTCTAGAGCCACCGCTGCAGTATACAGCGTAGGATGTATAACCCTTTGGGGAATTTTCCAGGAAAAAGCAGAGCAGTTAGACTTGACAGGACAAGGCAGACTTCGCAGCATTACTACCGCTTGCAGAATACAGGGTTGTGTTTGAGGAGCCACACGGTGGTTTCACATGTTACCTAGCAAAACACTGGAGAAATACCATCAACACCATGTCTGCAAAATCATTCACCCCCATTGGCATGATCAGTGAATCAATGTCAGCACCCTCTCCCAGGCCAACATCCCTGGCACTGAGCTCCTAATCACATTCAACGAGCTCTGATCGGCCATGACATCCCAGCCCCAGTGCCAGACTCTGCAAACTCCATCTGCAGTAAAGTATTAGTGGGAAGACAGAGGAAGTGGTTGAAGGATTTTTCCAAAGCCTCTATGAAAATAAGTAAATATTCCTGCTGAGTTGCAAGAATCCCAGGGCCAAGATCACTGAAAGTAGAGGAGCAGCATTCAGAAAGACACAGAGAGCTCTGAGTCTGTTTGTGTACACAGAACCCAATGTAAGCAGTGGAAGGAGAACGTCATTTGACAAGCTATTCAAGTAGCCACCCCCTCAGCCATTGGTCTTACAGAGGCCGAATCAACATCCGTAGAACCAGAGTCAATCTCTGCTCCAAGAGACTGCAGAAGATGAGGATGAATACTCCTTTATGTACGTACCCCTCGGTGTTGGAGCTCAGAGGAGAAGGTAGACACCAACACTGACACAGCAGGAGTTCTCACTGGTAGTCAGGTGATTCTCCTTCGAGAGCAAGTTAATGACGGTAGTAAACATCACAATCACTGAGGTGTTTCTTTATCCCCGAGTCTCTATGGAAGTCCACTATTGGCTGTAAAGTATGGAGACTTTCCAGTGCTCCAGATGCACTCTCCTCTACATTGAAGAGACCTGATGTAGATTGGAAGACCGTTTTGCCGAGCACATTCATTCTATCTGCAAAAATTAGATTTCCCATTGGGGAGCCATTTTAATTCCAGTCTCCATTTTCATTCCGACATGTCAGTCCATGTTCTCCACTACTGCCATAACAAAGTCATTCTTAGGCTGGAGGAGCAAATCTACCTATCCGAACTGGATATCCTCTATAATGATAGCGAAAAAATATCGATTTCTCCAGCTTTAGTATTTTTCACCCTTCCTCCCCCTCCCCTCTCCTTCAATGGCCCCTCCCTTACCTTTTCTTCTCACCTGCCCCTGATCCATCCCTTTCTTCCAATGTCCACATTCCTCTCCTTTCAGATTCCTTCTTCTTCTGCCCTTTACCTTTTCCACCAATCATCTTCTAACTCCTCCTTTCCCACCCACCTTGCTTCACTATCCCCTTCTAGCTTGTACTCCTTCCCCTGCCCCCCACCCCACCCATTATTCTGGTTTCTTCCACTTTTCTTTCTAGTCCTGCTGAACGGTCTCGGCCAGAAACGTTGACTGTTTATTCACTTCCACAGATGTGCCTGGCCCGCTGAGTTCCTCCAGCATTTTCTGTGTGTTGCTGGTGATACTGAGAACCTTTTTTCTGGAGGATGGAAAACAGTTGACAGGAGTCTTGGTGAAGTGTATAACTGCTACGTCCACAGCCTCAACATTACAGAAGAAAGTGCCACCAGGAGTAGGTTTTGAACCATGAACCTGTTCACTTTTCTTCCAAAATCAATGACTTACTACAGTCCTTATTAGGAGATAAAATGGCTTCTGACAAAAGTCACTCCGGAGCTACAGGGTATGGCTGATAGTCCCAGGCCTGCTCCCCTGGTAATTCTTAGGCATTCAAAAAGCTCAGCATGGGTCACCGAGTTAGACTCTGCACTCTTGATCCCAACCCTTGTTTGTGACAGTTCATGTGACCTTATCAGGCAGCCACTTCAGATACTCTTCATAGTTGGTCAAGTGGAACCAAGAAGCTGATGATGTCAATATGCAATCCATTGCCACTGTCATCCATGGTGTTCAGATGTGGTTTGAGCACAGAGCAGGACATGTTAAGAGTGACATGGAAAGGCATGAGGGAAACAAGCCATAACTGTACCTTTGCATTGTAAAAGCAATTATAACCAGTGGAATGTCCCTGTGAGATTTAGTTTCCTATTTGTGAGAATGTTTTCATTGTAAACGAAGGAAAGCCTTCTTCTGGAATCTCCTGAAGAGACAATTGGCTCCGTCAACACATCATTTCTAATGTCTAGCCTGAAAAGAGTGCATCACCTAGTTTGCAGCCTTCTCCTTTGATATAACACAATCGTGCGTACTTCCTTCACATTCACTTTCACCTATGCAATAGCGCAATCAGAATTTCCATTGTGAATCCCCAATCAGATTGTCATGTAAAGAATAAATTATCAGCAGTCTTCCTGGGGCCATGGACTCAGAGTGTGGAAGAAAGCCATTCAAAGTTCAAAGTATAGTTTATAATCAAAGTACATATAGTCACCATATACAACCCTGAGATTCATCTGTAGAATAGTAACTAGAACAGGATCAATGAAAGATCAACCAGAGTGCAGAAAACAAACCGTGCAAATACAAATATAAATAGATAGCAATAAATAACAAGAACATGAGAAAATGGGATAGAAAGTTGGTTGTCAGAACATTTCAATGATGGGGCAGCTGATGGCAGCAGCAAGAAGAGACCATGACCTAGGTGGTGGGGATCTCTGGATGCTTCTTCCCTGTGACAGTGTTTCATATAGCTGTGCTCAATGGATGAGAGGACTTTAACCATGATGTACTGGCTGAATCCACTGCCTTTTGTGGTATTTTCCATTCAAAGGCATTGGTGTTCCAATACCAGGCCATGATGCAGCCAATCAACATACTCTCCACTACATTCGGTCACCTGAGTCTATACTGTCAGGCACTGGTTTACTAATCTTGCATTGGACCTGTTTATAATTCTCACCATCAATTCATAGCAGAATCTATTGGACACCTATTCACTTGGAGAAATTTACATTGCTTATGAATCTATCAACTAGAGGACCCAGGGAAAAGCCATAAAATCACAGGGAGAACGTGCAAATTTGATATTGACAGCACTAGAGGTCAGGATTGAAACTGGGTGGCTGAAACTCTGAGGCATCAGCCCTACTGCCTGTGCTGATCTGCCATCCCCAGTGCCACCTCTGGCAGTTTTTTGAAATATTTATATTAGGGCTTGAAATAAACTTTTTAATTATGTTTGGTGTCTCTCTTCGTTTATTTTCATTGTTCTCTTCAAAGAGTCGAATGCTGAACAAATGGCTCATCTTCATGCCTTCTGTGTCCTGGAATGATTTTTCACTGTTAAATTATGTGACTGCAAGTTGTGTTAAAACTGCCTCAAAGCTATAAGACATGGCAGAAATCTGAAATGAAATCAAACATTACTGGAGATAATCAGTAGGTCAAGCAGCATCTGTGGAATAAAAAACAGCTAAATGTTTCAGGCCAATGACCATTCATCCTCCATACAGTTAATTCAGATTTCTGTGATTTAGCTGTGTCTGTAGCTGTTGAATATATCTGCAAAAACACCTCCGTTGCATTGTTGGGAACTACAAATATAATGAAGTGCTGTCTCAGACCGATGGAGCAATGTAAAAGTCTTGGCACCCACAAGGCTCTACGGAACATCGTCAAAAGCAGAAATGTACACAATCCATAACCTCATGGTTCAGCATTTCTCTTATTCTACCATCTAGTCACTGATGAACCTTCGGTCAAAGTGGAGTACAAAAGAATAGTACCAGGCATACATGGAAACAACGAAGTGTCGGACTACTGAAGGTGCAATACAAGACTCCCATGTGCTAAATTGCAATAGCAACATGTAATAGGTGGAACACAATTGCTATTTACCAAAATAATTGAAAGCAAATACTGCAGAAGCTGGAAATCTGTATTAAATCACAAAATGCTAAATATGTTCAGCAGGTTAGCTAACAGATATGGAGACTGAAGCAGAATTAATTTTACAGCTCAGAGACCCATCATCAGAAGTATGGAGTTGGCCCTTTTAGTCAATAGAATCCCATAAGTTCACGGCTGATAGGGTCATGATGAAATTATATTTCTCTCTCTAAGTGTGCTCTTTCATCTCTTAAGTAGGTATTATGTTTGAAATTAATAATTTTGTTACAGACAAGTCATGAGTGCTTATGATAAAATATATAATCATTATGTACAATTGTCATGGAAGCACCATTAGTCTGGCAGCTGACAATCACTTTTTATTGCCAAATTTCTTTTTATAATTCTTCTATATACATCGTTCAGCATCTCCTATTTATCCAAGTTGTCACTCACAAGAGACAAGTAAAGCAATGACTGAGAAATTTATCCACTGGATGAAAACGTCTCAGACCGCAGGCTGTCCCAATGCCATTACTGACAATATTTGCATGCACCCTACATATCAGAGTCATGTTCTTTAAACAAATCACCTGAATGTAGATGTTAAGAGTAATCTCAGGAGTCCTACACAACGGCTGGACCTAACCAGCTCTCTTAAAGGGGAAGTTGCAGATGCATAGCTGAAGGTCATCATACTACACACCAGCAATAATTAAGGCTGCAGACATGTGAATGGCACTCCACTTTATGGTGCAAGCCTGGAGAAAGGAACGGGCATGCAGATGGGGAGATCCGTCTACATAGATTGTCTAAGATGACATCAAGGTCATCTATTTAAGATGGGATAGGGCCATCAGAAGGCATGTCACCTGGGCCATTAATAGCCAATGCAAGAACTTGCTCCAACCAGTGAAGGAGCACATGTAGAGAGAGAACAAAAGGAAGAGACACATTAAGGAAATTTATGAAGAGGATTTGGTCAAGTGGGTTGAGAGCATCAAGTTCCTAAAGGTGAACATCACCTGATCTGGTTCAAAAAGGCCATGAAGAACAAAGCTCACCAGCACTTTTCCTCCTCGGGAGGCTACAGAAATTCGGCATGTCCCCTTTGACCCTCACCCTCACCAATTTTTTTTTTATCAATGCACTTCAGAAAGCATCCCATCTTCATTCTCCACTATGAACCAGTTCTATGAGCTACAGACTCACTTCCAAGGACTCTTTGTAACTCATGTTCTCAGTATTATTTTGATTAGCACAGTTTGACCTGTTTTACACATTGGTTGTTTGTCAGACTTTGTTTATGTATAGTTTCCCATAAAATTCTACTGCATTTTTTCCCTGTAAGTGCTGCAGGAAATCTTAAGTATATCCTAACATATAACTACTTTGACAAAAACATTTACTTTAAACTATCCAGATGCATCACAGCTTGTTATGGCAACCCTCTGCCCGAGACTACAAGAAAATGAAGAGAGTTGTGAATACAGCTTAGCACGTCACAGGAAACTACCTGGTCTCCATGGACTCTGTCTATACTTCTTGCTACCTCAGTAAAGCAAACATTAAAAACTCCACTAACCCTGGACATTCTCTCGTTCCGCTCAATCCATTGGGCTGAAGATACACACCACTAGGCTCACGGACAGTTTCCATCCCACGGTTACAAGTCTATTGAACAGTTCCCTAGAACAATAAGATAGACTCGACCTCACAATCTACCGCATTATGTTTTTGCACCTGCACTGCACTTTCATTATAACTGTGACACTCTATTCTGCATTCTGTTGTTGTTTTCTCTTGAACTACTTCAT
The DNA here is from genome assembly GCF_030144855.1 of Hypanus sabinus. Classification (NCBI taxonomy): domain Eukaryota; kingdom Metazoa; phylum Chordata; class Chondrichthyes; order Myliobatiformes; family Dasyatidae; genus Hypanus; species Hypanus sabinus. The sequence continues at coordinate 83,478,795 of NC_082707.1, read as the reverse complement.
GCATTGTATAGTGAAATGATCTATATATATGGCATGCAAAATGGTTTCTACTGTACCTCCTTACATGTGACAATAATAAACCAATTTACCAGTTTTCCTTTTTGATGGTTACATAGTAGTGATCCTGGCTTTCATGATTTGTACAGAAGCGGTCACTAAAATAGTCAGTAACTGGACCAGCAACATGGAAACTTTGAAATTACAAAGATAGAATGCAAGGAGTATTATGAACAAAGTGGATGAGCTTAGGGCATGGATCAGTACTTGGATTTGTGATGTTGTGGCCATTACAAAGACTCAGGGGCAGGAATGGTTACTTCGAGTGCCAGGCTTTAAATGTTTCAGAAAGGCCATGGAGGGAGGCAAAAGAGGTGGAGGCGAGGCACTGTTGATCAGAGATAGAAAGGAGGAAGACGTGGAGGGATTGTCTACTGAGTCTCTGTAGGTGTAAGTTAGAAACAGGAAGGGATCAATAACTCTACTGGGTGTTTTTTTATAGGCCACCCAATAGTAACAGGGACATCGAGGAGTAGATAGAGAGACAGATTCTGGAAAGGTGTATTAATAACAGGATTATTGCGGTGGGAGATTTTGATTTCCCAAATATCAATTGGCATCTCCCTGGAGCTAGGGATTTAGATGGGGTGGAGTTTGTTAAGTGTGTTCATGAAGGTTTCTTGACACAATGTGTAGATAAGCCTACAAGAGGAGAGGCTGTACTTGATCTGGTATTGGGAAATGAACCTAGTCAGGTGTCAGATCTCTCAGTGGGAGACCATTTTGGAGATAGTGATCACAACTCTATCTCCTTTACCCTAGCATTGGAGAGGGATAGGAACAGATAAGTTAGGAAAGCTTTTAATTGGAGTAAGGGGAAACATGAGGCTATCAGGCAGGAACTTGGAAGCATAAATTGGAAACAGATGTTCTCAGGGAAATATACGAAAGAAATGTGTCAAATGCTCAGGGGATATTTGCATGGAGTTCTGCATAGAAATGTTCCAATGAAATGGGGAAAGGATGGTAGGGTACAGGAACTGTGGTGTACAAAGGCTGTTGTAAAACTAGTCAAGGAGAAAAGAAGAGCTTACAAAAGGTTCAAAAAACTAGGTAATGATAGAGAGCTAGAAGATTATAAGGCTCAATTATAAGGAAGGATTATAAGATTATAAGGAAGGAGCTCAAGAAAGAAATTAGGAAAGCCAGAAGGGGACATGAGAAGGTTTTGGCAGACAGGGTTAAGGAAAACTGCACAGCATTCCACAAATATGTGAAGAAAAAGTGGATAAGATGTGAGAGAATAGGACCAATCAAGTGTGACAGTGGAAAAGTGTGTATGGAACCAGAGGAGATAGCAGAGGTACTTAATGAGTACTTTGATTCAGTATTCGCTACGGAAAAGGATCCTGGCAATTGGAGGGATGACTTACAATGGACTGAAAAGCTTGAGCATGTAGATATTAAGGAAGAGGATGCACAGGAGATTTTGGAAAGCATCAAGTTGGATAAGTCACTGGGACCAGTCGAGTTGTACACCAGGATACTGTGGGAGGCGAGGGAGGAGATTGCTGAGCCTCTGGTGATGATCTTTGCATCATCAATGGGGACGAGAGAGGTTCTGGAGGACTGGAGAGTTACAGATATTGTTTCTTTATTCAAGAAAGGGAGCAGAGATAGCCCAGGAAATTATAAACCAGTGAGTCTTTCTTCAGTGGTAAGATGATGAAGAAGATCCTGAGAGGCAGGATTTATAACATTTGGAGAAGCATAATATGATTAGGAACAGTCAGCATGGCTTTGTAAAAGGCAGGTCATGCCTTATGAGCCTGATTGAATTTTCTGAGGATGTGACTAAACACATTGATGATGGCAGAGCAGTAGATATAGTGTATATGGATTTCAGCAAGGCATTTGATAAGGTAACCCATGCAAAGCTTATTGAGAAAGTAAGGAGGCATGGGATTCAAGGGGATATTGCTTTGTGGATCCAGAACTGGCGTTCCTACAGAAGGCAAAGAGTGGTTGTAGACGGGTCATATTCTGCATGGAGGTCGGTCACCAGTGGTGTGCCTCGGGGATCTGTTCTGGGACCCCTTCTCTTTGTGATTTTTATAAATGACCTGGATGAAGAAGTGGAGGGACGGGTTACTAAATCTGCCGACACAAAGTTTGGGGGTGTTGTGAATAATGTGGAGGGCTGTTAAAGGTTACAGCGGGACATTAATAGGATGCAAAACTAGGCTGAGAAGTGGCAGATGGAGTTCAACCCAGATAAGTATGAGGTGGTTCATTTTGGTAGGACAAATATGATTTCAGAATATAGTATTAATGGTAAGACTCTTGGCAGAGTGGAGGATCAAAGGGATCTTGGGGTTTGAGTCCATAGGACAAAGCTGCTACGCAGGTTGACTCTGTGGTTTAGAAAGCATGCAGTGCATTGGCCTTCATCAATCGTGGGATTGAGATTAGGAGTCGAGAGGAAATGTTGCAGCTACATAGGACCCTGGACAGACCCCACTTGGATACTCTGCTCAGTTCTGATCACCTCACTACAGGAAGGATGTGGAAGCCATAGAAAGGGTGCAGAAGAGATTTACAAGGATGTTGTCTGGATTGAGGAGCATGCCTTATGAGAAGAGGTTGAGTGAACTCAGCCTTTTTTCTTTGGAGCGATGGAGGATGAGAGGTGACCTGATAGAGGTGTATAAGATGATGAGAAGCATTGATCACGTGGATCGTCAGAGGCTTTTTCCCAGGACTGAAGTGCAATCACAAGAGGGCACAGTTTTAAGGTGCTTGGAAGTAGGCACAGAGGAGATATCAGGGGTAAGTTTTTTTTTACGTAGAGAATGGTGAGTGCGTGGAATGGGCTGCTGGCGACAGTGGTGGAGGCAGATATGATAGGGTCTTTTAAGAGGCTCCTGGACAGGTACATGGAGCTCAGAAAAATAGAGGGCTATGGGTAACCCCAGGTAATTTCTCAGGTAAAGACATTCAGCACAGCTTTGTGGGCCGAAGGGCCTGTATTCTGCTGTAGGTTTTCTATGTTTCTATTTGGATTTCTCTTCAGTTGTTATCCTTTATGAATTGTAAAGAACTGAAGCACTTGCAGTGGGGCTTCTTGGTCTGGCTGTTTTGTCCTGGGTGGTAGTGTCAGAGCTGCATCCACACAGGAAAATGGTTGATCACATTCCTTATTTTGAACCATGGGTGACAAAAAGACTTCGTGTTACCAAAGCTGAGCAACTCAACACAAGATACCGAACCCCTGATGTACTCTCACAGAAACAACATCTTACGTGTCCGGTTCAGCTGAAATTTTTGTCAATGGTGGTGTTCTAGGGCATTGGTGCTAACAATATTAATGTCATTAAATATTGACAACAGGTGCCTATACTTCCTCTTGTTAGAGATTGCAATCGCCATGCATTATACTTATCATTTATTGGGTCTTGTCATATGCCAATATGGATTTACTTACTTTATTCAGGACTTGTAAAAAGAAATGCATATTGTGCAATCATCGGTATACATCCCGCCTTATGAACTGATGGTGGGTGTAAGTCACCAATGAAATAGCTGACAATGGTTGGCACTATGCTGAGGATCTCTGTTAGTCTATAATCCTGAGTCTGACCTCCAACAACTACAATCATCTTCCGTTATGGAAGTACTTCAGGCATTGGAGTGCCTTCCCCTTGGTGCCCACTGCATACTATTTTACCAAGGCTCCTTGGACAAATGTGATCTTGCTGACAAGGGCAATCAGAGATTTGGTTCAAATTTGAATAAAATGTTATGATTTTCTCAGGAATGTGTCCTGGTGAAACCCAAATGGGCATGGCAAACTGTTCAGTTAGTGTCACTGTCAATGAAACTATCCAACCAACAATTTGCTGATGGATGAGATGAGGCTGGGTGATAATTAACCAGACTGGACTTGTCCTGCATTTTGTGAAAAGGACATACCTTGGCAATTTTCCATATTGTCAGGGTAAATCCCAGTGCCGTAAATGATAAAGGTGCAGCTATTTCTGGAGTACAATTATTTAGTTATTTGGAACTACAGCCGGAATGAGCACTACAGGTGCAATGAGCCATGCTGACCAGCAACCAACCTGTCTAACCCTAACCTAATCACAGGACAATTAACTATAACCAATTAACTTACTAACGAGTACAACTATGGACTGTAGGAGGAAATCAGAGGCCCCAGAGGAAGTCCACAAGGTCACGGGGAGAATGTACAAACTCCTTAAAGGCGGAACTGAAATTGAACTCTGAACTCCAGTGCCACAAGTTCGGACAGGGTTTCGCAAACCGCTGCACTACCATGACGACTCAGTATCTGAAATACTGTCTTTCTCCAAAACCTTTGTTTTACCTGGTGCACACAGGTATTTCCTGACATTATGCAAAATGAATTGAAGAGGCTGAAGACATTTTTTGTTACAGTAGCAATCTCAGTATCATGCACTCAGCACCTCAAGCTGAACCTGAGTGCAAATGCTTCATCTGTGTCAAATGCACTGAAATGCTTGGCTCTGTCGTTGAGGACAGAGATGCCCTGGAAGCCGACTTTACCCCTCAGCTTTTCACCATCATTCACAGGTAGAGTTGTAGAGTCTTGATGCAGGGTTTCACCCTGAAACTTCAGCAAAACTTTTCTTCCCACAGATGCAGTTCAACCTGCTGTGATCCTCCAGCAGTTTGCTTGTAGCTCTACTATCAAGTTTGATCTGACCTATTGCTTATGTGTTGCTTTGTCTGTTGCATGCTGGTTTTGGCCATTTTTAGGTATAACTAGTGCCAATTGTATCACGCTCTTCTCCACTCATTGAACAAGGTTTGATAACACAGTCGTATGGTCACAGCATGCAGCATAGCAAAAAGTCCTTTGGCCCATCTGGTCCATGCTGACCAAGATGGCCGTTCAAGCTAGTTCCCATTTGCCAGCATATGGCCCATAACTTTCTAAACCTTTCCAATCCTTGTAGCTATTCAACAGCCTTTTAAAAGTTGTTATTGTATCTGCCCCAACCACTTCCCCAGGAAGCTTTCTTGGCAGATAGCACCCTTGCCCCTCAAGTTACTATTAAATCATCTTAAACCTATGCCTTCTAATTCTCGATTCCCCAACTCAGGGGAAAAAAGACTGAGTGCATTCACCCCACCTACATCCCTCATACAATGAAGGATATGTTGGACCATGAGATTGCAAAGTGGCCTATATTTTCTCTGCTGGTAATCCACAGCATCTCCAGTGTTGAGGTGCTATATCTAGTCTGAGAGTCTTGAGTTCAGCACATAAAACACAGGAGGGCATCCTTCGTGTGTCAGTGGACTGTGGGACTCATGATCTCAGACAAGAGTGGATAGATTTATTCCTTGGTATATATATTTTTTCCAAAAACTGCAGATGCTGGACATCTGAAGTAAAAAAAAAACTGAAAACGCTTTTAAAACTCAGTAGAACAGGCAGCATTTGTGGAAAGAGGAAGTATTACTATTTTAATTATGGAACCCTTCATCAGAATAGAGATTAGGAAAATAGCTTAGAAGGTGGGGGTGGTGATATGTTTATTCCTCACGTTGTCCCATTCACTACCTACTGCAGATCAAATTTTGAGAGATTCATCCTTCCGGACTACACTGGTTCACTGAAGGAGTCGTGAACCTTCTTTTAGTGTTAGACATTGAATCTCCCATTTCGAGTTCATTCTGTGCAAATTAGATGATCCTTCTGGTCCTGGCTTTCAGAATGTTTTGTGGGCCATATTGGATGTTCATCACCTGTGCCAGAATCATTTTAACAGGGAATGAGGCAATTAAAGATTGTGGGTGGGGGTCATTCTTATATGGCTGAATAGTTTGCATACATGCAACAAGATATAAATGTCAAGAAACTCACCATTTGGAGAGAAGTTTCCTTATTACAAGTAATGGATCTCCTTTGCTTGATATGTCCAAATATACATTGTGAGCTATATGTGCTCTGAGTACTTAATCAGTTTTACTTTGCAATCTAACTACAGACTGCATAAAACCATACAAAATATGATTGATCTCATCTATCAATAAATAACCCAAGACCAGTAAATTTCCCAAGGTATTGTTCTCAATTAAACTTCCTTTATTCGTCACTTTCCAACGTAGTTTAAATATCACATAAAGTATTTGGACGTAGTTTCAATATGATTTCTTTGTAATAATTTTTAAATGAAATAAAATGTATTTCTCATTGTTGAAGACTGAACTAATATTTATTATATTATATTACTTTAAAAGGTTTTGTCGTCACTGAAATTCAAAAAGACAGGGCCAAATTGGCTGCACGTAAGCCAGGAAAGAAGAATAAAGGTGAATATGATGACACAAAAGATATAAATCAGGGTCAAACAATGTGGAAAAGATTGTTTCGGATGTGAAAGTGATTGAATCTTTATTCTGCTTTGTAAAATTAGGGACTACATGCAAAGAAAGTCTTACCTCTGCATGAATGATTAAAGTGGTAAAGATGTTCTGCAGAACTAATTTATGAGCTTTTACATCAATGAAGAAATTATTTTATTTTGAGTCTAGTTGATAAGATTATGTTTACTGTAGCTGGCAAGTTATTCCACTAAATATATTTACTTAGTGTTTAACTAAATCTAACACAGTAAGTATAGATAAGACATGACAACTATTTACTGTTACACTTAGTTTATTGTTCATGAAATTATGGCTCTATATGCTTATAAAAACCACTATGCAAGCCTGTTAGTTTTGAAACAACTATATGCAAAAATAGCGAAAAGGGATAGCATGTTCTTGAGTTAAGAAAGTGAGACAATGGCTCAAGTTATATTGTACAAATCCATCAAGAGAGATCAGAATCAAGAATTACCAAAAAATAAATTAGGTTTAGAAACCAGTATAAATTGGTAACCATTTTTAAAATCACATGTAATATTCTCTGTATCATGTTTATAGGTATAATCATTCAATGATTAATGAAATTAAGTATAGTTTGGAAAAAACAAAGTTTTTTAAATTTTAGAGCCATTCATCAAGAAATAGGCCTTTGGCCACCGTCCATACTGACCGTTGATACTAATAGTAATCCCATTTCCAGAACCTGGCCTGTGGTCAAAGTCAGAGTTCATCATCATGTGAGAAAGAACATGTGGTGCAATTTACTTCAAGATTGATTGTCAAATACATGAAGACCCATGAATACAGCCAAATAAAACAGCATTACTGTGGGGCCAAGGTGCAACACAGTCACACACAGCACAAGGCATATATAGCACCTATAAGACAGTAAGCACATATAGATATCAGTAAAATACAATCACACAAAAAAATAGTCCTAGAACGCTGCAGAAATTTGCTGTTAGACACATTACAGCTTGTCATGAGCCGAGCAAACGTTAGGGAGCAGTACCAATTCCAACTTGGACGCCGCTCCACACTGCCTCCGGTGGAGTGTGCCGACTCTGACGCCTCTCTCCTGGGTGGCTGTAAATAGGCAACACTGCAGCCTGAGGCCTAGTACTCGCTATGACTAAGGCCGTGCAACTCCCTCGCCATCAGTGAATCGGACTTGCAGCACTCCATTTTAACAATGTCCAACAGGGTTTTGCGATCACAAGAAAAGTGACTAAGACTATCATTCACTATTAGACTGCATACCTCTTTTGCACAGCGATGTCTCTCCTACCCGGGCAGCAGCACGAACTGCACCAAATGCAGCTCCTTCAGTTTTCCATCAATGAGAAACTTGCTGAAGGGCTAGATCTACAGTACATCAAGTTCTTAATGTCCACCAAGGTCTTGTGAGCCAAAAAACATTTAAGAAGAACAATACCACCTTTGGTTGACTCTGTAGAAGCCATTGTAAACAAATGCGCCATCTTACTGGAATTGTTCAGGTGTAATGAAAAATCGTACATCCAGCAACATCAGAAAAAACCCTAATGAAACAAAAATTGGTAGATCAGTTAGAGGATTGGGAAGCTTTTACATGCCAACAGAAGGCAACTAAAAAAACATTAGCAGGGAAAAGATGAAATATGAAGGTACGGTTGGATCATTTGGCTCTCTTCCAGAGAAGGTGACACCCATAGAGAAAAGGCAGTTTACATCTGAATTGGAAGGGGATTATTATCCTAGTGGGAAGGTTTGCTAGTGCTGCACAGTGGGGTTTAAACTAGAGCTGCAGAGAGATGGGAATCAGAGTGCCAGAAGAGTTACTGGAGAGAAAATGGAGATAGACATTGTTAGGACCTCAAAGTCAGGAATCAAAAGATTGAGCACGGTGTGACTAGTGTCCTGAGCTGCATATATTTCAATGCAGGAAGTATCGTAGGAAAGGCAGATGAGCTCAGAGCATGGATCAACACCTGCAATTATGATATTGTAGCCATCAGTAAGACTTGGCTGCAGGAGGGGCAGTACTGGTGGCTTCTGGAGTTTGGTTGCTTTAGATGTGACAGAGAGGGAGGGAATTAAAGGAGGAGGAGAGGCATTACCAGTCAGGAAAAATGTCATGGCAGAGCTCTGTCAGGACAGACCGCAGAACTCATCTAGTGAGGCATTATGGATGGAACTGAAAAATAAGAAAGGTATGATCACTTTAACGGGGCTATATTACAGAACACCCAACAGTCCGAGGGACTTAAAAAACAACTTGTAGAGAGATTGCAGACTGTTGCAAGAAACACAAGGCTGTTACAGTAGTTGATTTTAACATTCCATGTATTGACTAGATTTCCAAACTGTAAAAGGACTAGGTGGGATTGAGATCATCAAATATTTTCAGGGAAGTTTCCTTAATCAGTACATTAAAATCCCAGCGAGAGAGTGTGCAATATTTGATCTGCTATTAGAGAATTAGACAGGGCACGTGTCACAATTTTGTGTAGGTGAACACCTTGCATTTAGTTGCAAATTAGATATGCAAAAAGATAGGTCTGCTCCATGAGCTGAGGCTCTAAATTGGAGAAAGGCCAATTTTGATTGTATCCGAAATTATCTGGCAACTGTGGATTGGGACTGGCTGTTTTCTAGCAAAGGTGTACTTGGTAAATGGGAGGCTATCAAATGTGAAATTTTGAGAGTACAAAGTCTGTATGTACCTGTCAGAATGAAAAGTAAAGATAACAAGTTTAGGAAACCTTGATTTCAAGAGATATTGAGACACTGTTTAAGAAAAAAAATAGGTGCATAGCACATCTAGGTAGGTAGGAAGAAATGAGGTGCTTATGGAGTATAAGAAATACAAGAGAATACTCAACGAAGAAATCAGGAGGGCTAAAAGAAGTCATGAGGTTGCTCTAGCGGATAAGGTGAAGGAGAATCTTAAGGGATTGACTGATACATTAAGAACAAAAGAATTGCAAGGGATAAAATTGGTCCTCTGGAAGATCGGAATGGTAATCCATGTGCGGAGCCACAAGAGATGGGGAGATCTTAAATGAATTTCTTCCATCTGTATTTACTCAGGAGACAGACACGAAGTCTATAGAAGTGAGGCAAAGCAGCAACAACTTCATGGACCCTATACAAATTACAGAGGAGGAAGTGTTTGCTGTTTTGAGGCAAATTAGGGTGGATAAATCCCCAAGATCTGACAAGGTGTTCCCTCAGACCCTGCAGGAGGCAAATGCAGAAATTGTAGGGGCCCTAGAAGAGATATTTAAATCATCCTTAGCGATGGGTAGGGTTCTGGAGGATTGGAGAGTAGCCAATGTGGTTTCACTGTTTAAAGAAGGCACTAAAATTAAACAAGAAAATTATAGTATGGGGAAAATCATTGGAAGGTATCCTCAGGGACTGGACATATGAGTATTTGGATAGACATGAACTGATTAGGGATAGTCAGCATGGCTTTGTGTGTGGTAGGTCATGTCTAACCAATCTTACAGTTTTTTGAGGAAGGTACCACAGAAGTTGATGAAGGCAAGGCAATGGATGACAACATGGCTTTTAGCAAGGCACTTAATAAAATCCCGCATGGGAGGTTGATCAGGAAGGTTGGTCGAGAATGTTCAGTCTTTTGGCATTTAAAATGAGGTAGTAAATTGGATTAGACATTGGCTTTGTGGGAGAAGCCAGAGTGATAACAGATGATTGCCTCTCTGACTGGCGACCTGGGACTAGTGGAGTGCCACAGGTTTTGATGCTGGGTCTGTTAGTGTTCGTCATCTATACTAATGAACCGGATGATAATATGGTTAATTGGATTAGCAAGTTATAGACGACATCAAGATTAGGCAGTGAGGAAGACTATCAGAGCATGCAGCAGGATCTGGACCTGCAGAAAAAAAATGGTGTCAAAAATGGAAGATGCATTTAATACAGAGAAATGAGAAGTGCAACACTTTAGTTGGACCAACCAGGGTAGATCTTACAGTGTGACCATTAGGGCATTCTGGATTGCTGTAGAACTAAGGTATCTGGGAATAGAGGTACACAATTCATTGAATGTGGTGACACAGGTAGACAGGGTAATAAAGGAAGCTTTTGACATTTTGACCTTAATAAATCTTCTATTTTTGACCCCATTTTTTTCCTGCAGGCCCAGATCCTGCTGCATGCTCTTACTGAGTGTAGGAGATGGGATGTTAAATTGAAGTTATACAAGACATTGGTGAGGCCAAATATGGAGCATTGTGTGCAGTTTTGGACACCTACCTATAGGAAGGATGATACAGTAAAGTTGAAAGAGTGTACAGAGAAAAGTTGCAATGATTCTGCTGGGACTGGAGGACCAGAGTTATAAGGAAAGATTGAATAGGTTTCAGAGGTACATTTAATGTCTGAGAAATGTATACAATATACATCCTGAAATGTTTTTCCTTCATAACCATCCATGAAAACAGAGGAGTGTCCCCGAAGAATGAATGACAGTTAAATATCAGAATCCCAAAGACCCCTCCAGCTCTCCTCCTTCCCTCACATAAACGGCAGCAAGCAAAAATCCCCCTTCCCCCCACCAGCCAAAAAAAAAGCATCGGCACCCACCACCGAGCACTCAAGCGTGAGCAAAGCAAAAATAAAGACACAGACTTGCAGTTACCCCAAAGACTACTTGTTCACTCCGTATTCGACATACCACAGCTCTCTCTCTCTCTAATAAGGGAGAAAGGGTGCTCCATTTCACAGTGAGAGGGGAGACATAACAAACAACTGACTGATTTACGATGTTAAAAGTCCATTGCGTCGCTTTTTCCCGAGCTCAGTGCCCAAAGATCTCAGGTCTCTAGGCACACAGCCTGATGCACCATCAATAACTCACACTGAGACATAAGGCGAGATATCGGCTTTTATTGACTGGAAGAAGGAACCAGGAGTGAGTGTCCATCATACTATGACCTGGAGACTGAGGCCGAGCGTCAGGCCTCAGATCGCCTTTATACAGGGGCCGGTGGGAGGAGCCACAGGAGCAGTCAGCAGGGGGCATGTCCAGACAGGCACATAGTTCACCACACAGCCAGAGATAGTCTGACTCCCACGACACACCAATCTCCAGAGCCATGAGATCTCAGCCCTCCGAAGGCGAGCTGAACTCTTCCTTTGGCATGCCAAATAACAGCCAGTTGTGAAACCCCAAGAGCGGGTCCCATCCTCCCAAGGAACCATGGTCAGCTTTTTACTCCAGGTCAGGGTCTTCAAAAGAACCCTGAAAGGGAAAAAATAGAGATATTAATGATGGAAATAGAGTTGTTTCCGAAGGTACATGCAAAGTAGTCACCATTAGGGCCATTAATCCTCCGAAGCTCCTAAGAATAGGTTAGCACTTCATTCCTTGGAATGTAGAAGATTGAGGGGAGATGATGGAAGTATACAGTTATGAGGAGAATAGACAGGGCTTTTTCCACTGAGATTCAATGGGACTACAGCTAGACGTGAATGTATAATCTAGCTAGGACAGAGGGTGCAGCCTTCAGATAGAGGGACAGAGATGAGAAGGAATTGCTTTTGCCAAAGGGCGGTGAATTGATTGAATTCATTGCCACGGGCAGCTGTAGAGGACAAGTCACCAAGTATTTTTAAAACAAAGGTTGATAGATATTTGGCTAGTCAGGACATCAAAGATGGCAGGAGAATGGGGCTGAGAGGACTAATAAATCAGCCATGATGGAATGGTGGAGCAGACCAATGGGCCAGATGGTCTAATTTTACTCCTATGTCTTCTGGATGAAAAACATAAATAATACCAAGTTGTACACAATTTCTACAAAAAAAACCACAAATAAAACAAAAAGTCCACAGTAGAATATTGTAGTACTTCGCCTTTGCAATTCAAGTGTTTATTTAGATATTTCTTAAATATCAAAGGAGCCTTTGACTATATCACCATCAGTGATCTGGGTGAAAAGCATTTCTCTTTAGACCCTTTCTAATATGCTGACATCTCACCTTAAACCAATTTCCTCTGGCTTTAGGCACCTTCGGTCTGGGGAAAAGCTTCTTATTATCTACTCTATTTATTCTCCAGTCAGGTTGCACATCAGCCATCTTTCCTCCAAGGAAATATATCCAGCTTATCCCATCTTTCTTAATTATTCCATCCTAGGCAACTTCCTGTTAGATGTCCTCTGCGCCCTCTCCAACATAATCACAACCAAAACTGCACAACATACTCCAGCTTAACCAATATTTTATATAGTATTTCAATAACATCTCTGCTTTTATGTTCTCTTCCTAAGATAATGAAGGGCCAGTATTCCTTCTTAATCATCTTACCTACCTCTGCTGCCATCTTCAGGGATTGCTGACTTCTACACCAAGGTCCCACTCTTTCTCAATATTCCCAATAAAATGCAGATACCTGACATCTTGCAACACAGGTGCTGAAATCGATCACCTGAAGCACTGAACTCTCACCACTGACGAGAAAGTGATATGACTTAAGACAAGTTCAGATAGGAAGCTGTAATTAAAGGAGAAAATATGATCAAAATGACGGGCAGGGCAGAGTTAAAGTAGACTTGTAATCATGGCATTGGAAGTGCAGGAAGAGCCATACAGACAAAATTCAGATCTGGCCTTTTTGGATAAAATGTCACCCTCCACTGCATAGTTAACATCCATATCAGACTCAATTAGGAGTTTAAAAGTTGTATAATCCATTGTATTTATAGCAATTATAAGAAATTTCATAACTACAAACATGAGAAAGTCTGCAGATGCTGGAAATCCACAATGACACACACAAAATGCTGGAGGAACTCAGCTGGTCATGCAGCATCCATGGAAATAAATAAACTGTTGACATTTCTGGCTTGAAGAAGGGTCTCAGCCTGAAACATCAATTGTTTATTCATTTCCATAGATGCTGCTTGATCTGCTGAGTTCCTCCAGCATTTTGTGCATTGTTTCACAACTATAAGGTGACTTGGAAGATAATGATTGCCAATGTGCAACTGGACTTTTCAGTATTTATGTAGGAACAGAACGTTTTGGCTCTAAAACCCATGTATTTTTAAATTAGAAATTGATGAATACTCATCCTAATAAGAATCTATTGACCCTGCTACTGTGGCTTGGGAGAAAAAAATAGATTGTCAGTTTGTGAAACCATGTTCTATAGCCATGTGTTGAACTTTTAAAATCCTCTTGGCTTTTAGTCCAGCACAATAACCACAAGACTTCCACAGGAATGTGCTGCTAAGGTTGTGAGACATAGATTTATGATGTGGTTTATCAGGAACTGGGAAGTTTCTGGGAAAGGCAAAACTTCTACCTTCCAGTAAGGCCACATTAAAAGTGCATGGAAGTCTTACAAAATAGGATAAATGACTTGCAAATGGGAGAATATTTAAACTAGCAACAGCAGAGAAGGGTCACTGGAGAAGATGACTACCATAGCACAAGGGAAAGCCATGAAAACTGACAGGCAAGGTCATTTATAAACAAGGAGAGTTCACTTTATTCTTTTGTGAGGTATAGACATTACTGGCATTTATTGTTGATCCATATTTGTCGCAGAATGAAGAGGCAGCTAATCAGATTCTTGGATCTGGGGGCTCATATACCCCAACCAGACAGAATGGCAGATTTCCTTCCCTGATTAATACTTGTAAATCAAGTGGTGGTGGTGTGAGTAGAGTTGGGGAGCAGTTCTGGGGTATTCGTACTAATTGCTGCTGTGGCCAGATTTATTTAATTGAGTTTTAACTTGAAGGCTATAACAGTGGGACTCAGACTGATGTTCCTGATCCAGTAATTAAACACCATGACACTCGAGTGTGTAAATGATACAAAGGTGATGGGCAGTGGGGGCTGTGCTCCATTCTGTTGACTAACAGCAAAGATGACAGAAATGTATGCAAAATGAAAACCTTTTGGTACGGAGTTCAGATTGGATATGGAACAAAGAAGCTGATTAGAAAATGTGTGGACATAGCCTAGGGGATGTGGTCTTGTGTAGAAAAGAGGATAAAGGGAATGAGGATCACAAGGGCTTGGATGACTAAGTTACTGCGGATACAGATGAAAGTAAGAATAACAAAGGGGTATTTCTGAGTGCACACTCAAAACATATAGTAACATCAAGCAGTTTTAACAATCAATTTTAATATGCAAAATATTCAGTAAGTATGATGTTGTAGTGAGAAATTTATAAGTTCATGTGTACCATGGAGATTTGGGTAATTTCACAACAATAAAGTCAGGAACTTCTGAAAATAGTTACAAGCCATGAGCTCACTATAATTGATCAAAAGGATATCTGATTCAATTTGGAGAAAAGATATATTACTGAAATTCAGAAAGAAATGGGAGGAAAAATAGAGCAATTAACACAGGAGTTGAAGAACCCTCTATAAATTAATGTAAAGGGGATAGAAAATGTTATAGCTTTCAAAGAAATCCAGACTTAAGTTGTCTTTGACTAAACAAAGCAAAACAAAATCCAAAATTAGAATTGCTTTGGAAATTCTAAAACCAAATAAGCTTCAAGAGCTTGGTCTCAATACCTCCTTGTTCACTTACACACCCCAGCCATTTCAGATTGGCAACAACATCTCCTCCACAAACTCTATCCACACAGGCTTACCAAAAGGCTGTGTGCTTAGTCCCCTGCTCTACTCACTTTACACCTTATGACTGTGTGGCTACACACAGCTCCAATGCCATGTTTAAATTTGCTGATGAAACAACTGCCATTGGCCAAATCAAAGCCGGTGGCGGATCAGCACATAGGAGGGACATTGAAAGTCTGGCTGAGTGGTGGCACAACAACAACCTCTCTGTATGTCAGCAAGACCAAGGGGATGATTATTGACTTCAGGGGGAGGAAACCAGAGGTCCATGAGCCAGCCATCATCAAGGAATCAAAGGTGTATAAGGTCAGCAACTTTAAATTTCCCAGTGGGGAAATCATTTCAGAGGACTGGTCCTGGGCACAGCATGCTAGTGCAATTATGAAAAAAGCACGACATTGCCTTTACTTGCTTAGAAGTTTGTGAAGATCTGACATGGCATCTAAAACTCTGACAAACTTCTATAGATGTGCAGTGGAGAGTATATTGACTGGCTTCAGCACAGCCTGGTATGAAAACACCAATGCCCTTGATTGGAAAATCCTACAAAAAGTAATGGACATGGCCCAGTCTGTCAAGGGTAAAGCCCTCCACACCTTTGAGCACATCTACAGAGAATGCTGTCACAGAAAAGCATCAACTATCACCAAGGTCATGCTCTCTTCTCCCTGCTGCCATCATGAAGATGATACAGGAGCCTCAGAACACTCACCACCAGGTTCAGGAACAGTTATTGTCCCTCAACCGTCAGGCTCTAAAACCAAAAGAGATAACTAGACTCAACTTCACTTGCCCCATCACTAAAATGTTCCAACAACCTATGTACTCAGTTTCAAGGACTCTGTATCTCATACACTTAATATCTATTGTTTATTTATTTATTATTGTTTATTTTCTCCTTTGTACTTGCATAGTTTGGTGTCTTTTGCACCTTGGTTGTTTGTCCACCCTGTTGGGTGTGGTCTTCCATTGATCCTATTGTGGTTCTTGGATTTACTCACTATGCCCACAAAAAATGACTCTCAGGGTTATATATGGCGACATACATATACTTTGAATTCAAACAGATTCCTAAATGGAAGACGAGCAAGAAATATTGAATAGAAAAGATATTCGTTAGTAACAAAATTAGGAGCAGGTATATGAATATTTCCAAGAAAGGTCAAAGAAAGCTCATTGTAGAAGCAACAAATCTAACCTTGCCAGAGAGTCAATTTTAACAGCAACCAGTAGAATGTGCCCACATCTGAAATGACTCGAAGGCTTTGTCTGACAAATCTCAAATGTGAAATCCATTGAATCGAATAATTAGAAATCAAGTCAACTGGCATCAACAAAAGTAAGATTCTGAAATCAATTAGCATGTTTAGGAAAGAAAACATTAAAAAGTAATAATCTTTGAAAAGGTTAAAGAAGTTCATGCAAGAGGTATGTAATGAAATATTTTGAAGATATACATAATATCAATAAAGATGAAAATGTAGATGTGATGTAACTTGGATTCTAGTCAGGCAATTAACAACATTCCTTAGAAATCAAATAAATATAGTAATTTATATCATGGAGGGAAGTCAGTCATGCCATAATGGTTACATTGATTTAAAAAGAACTATGTAGTCTCACCCCAGTCACCAGCTTTGTTAATAGTTCATGAAACTAGCATTTAATAAACTCATTGAAGTTTACTAAGATTGTTCACAACAGTTTGGATAAGTGGTGACAGAGGGCCTTTGTGAATGGGAAGCAAGAATTAATTTCCTTTGGAAAACCTGTGGTCCCAATATTATGATTGTGATAAAATCAAGTCTAGCCAATCTTCAAAACTTTTTTGGAGGAAGTTACCAGTAAGGTTGAAAAAAGCAGTGAATATTGTCTTTATGGACTTTAGCAAGGCTTTTGACAATGTCTCTCATGGGTGGTTTGCCAAGAAGGTCCAGTTGCTTGGCATTCAAGGTGAGGAATTAAATTGGATTAGACTTTGGCTTCACAGGAGAAGACAGAGCATGGTAATATATGATTGCCTCTCTGACCCGAGGCCTGTGACTGGTGGTGTGCCACAGGGATGGGTGTTGGGTCCATTGTTGGTTGTCATCTACATTCATCTCGATGTTAATGTGGTAAACTAGATTTAAGTTTAAAGATGTCTAAGACTGGGGGCATAGTGGACAGCGAGGAAGGCTATTTAAACGCAACAGGATCTGGATCAGATGGAAAATGGGCTGGAAAATGGCTGATGGAATTAAATGCAGACAAGTGTGACATGTTGCACTTGGGGAGGAGAAACCAGGTGATGAGTGATGAGTGGTAGGGCACCAAGGTATGTGTCAGAATAGAGGTATCTGGGTATACAGATCCATGACATCGTGTCACAGGTAGGGTATAAAAAGAGCTTTTGGCATATTGGCCTTCATAAGCAAAGTACAGCAGTTGGGATGTTATATTGAAGCTATACAAGACTATGCTGTATATTTTGAATTATTTAATTTGAATTATTCTATGCCACCTACCTACAAGAAAGCTATCAGTAAGATTGCAAGAGTGCCGATCAGATTTAAAAGAATGTTGCAAGGAATTGAGGACCTGAGTTACAGGGAAAGGTTGAATAGGTTAGGACTTTATTCCGAGAATGTAGAGGAATGGGGGAGATTGATGGAGGTGTGCAAAATTATGAGGGGTATAGATAGGCTTTTTCTACTGAAGCTGGGTGAGACTAGAATTTGATGTCAAGGGTTACATGTGAAAGGTGAAATATTTAAGAAGAACAACTTCTCTCAGAGGGTGTTGAGAGTGTGGAATGAGCTGCCAGCAGAAATGGTGAATGTGGGTTTGATTTTAAAAGAAATTTGGATGGGAGTGGTGTAGAGGGCTGCGGTCTGGGTACAGGCCAATGGGACTAGGCAGATTAATAATCCAGCATAGACTAGATGGGCCAAACAGCCAGCTTCTGTGCTATAGTGTTCTATGACTCTATGACTTTGTTCTGCAGTAGAATATTTGCAGAACTTTCTGGATTATATAGTATATAAGAAATAGACTGTGAAGACAAAAAAAAAAATCCATCCCAAATACCATGTCATAATAAGGGTGGCTCATGATCAGTTAACCCAGAAACCTGGAGTGACATTCTTACACACATGCTAAATTCCTATAAGCTATATTGTGGAATAAGATATTATCTGCAGATCAGTAAAATTACAAGAGCTAATTTTGTTTCATAGAACATATACAACATAGAATAGTACAGCACAGTACCAGCCATTCAGCCCACAATGTTGTGCCGACCCTTAAACCCTGCCTCCCATATAACCCCCCACCTTAAATTCCACCATATATCTGTCTAGTAGTCTCTTAAATTTCACTAGTGTACCTGCCACCACTACTGACTCAGGCAGTGCATTCCATGCACCAACCACTCCCTGAGTAAAAAAAACCTTCCTCTAATATCCCCCTTGAACTTCCCACCCATTACCTTAAAGCCATGTCCTCTTGTATTGAGCAGTAGTGCCCTGAGGAAGATGCGCTGGCATCCTACTCTATCTATTCCTCTTAATATCTTGTATACCTCTATCATGTCTCCTCTCATCCTCCTTCTCAGCAAAGAGTAAAGCCCTAGCTCCCTTAATCTCTGATCATAATGCATACTCTCTAAACCAGGCAGCATCCTGGTAAATCTCCTCTGTACCCTTTCCAATGCTTTCACATCCTTTCTATAGTGAGGCAACCAGAACTGGACACAGTACTCCAAGTGTGGCCTAACCAGAGTTTTATAGAACTGCATCATTACCTCATGACTCTTAAACTCTATCCCTCGACATATGAAAACTAACACACCATAAGCTTTCTTAACTACCCTACCTGTGAGGCAACTTTCAGGGATCTGTGGACATGCACCCCCAGATCCCTCTGCTCCTCCACACTACCAAGTATCCTGCCATTTTCTTTGTACTCAGCCTTGGAGTTTGTCCTTCCAAAGTGTACCACCTCACACTTCCCCGGGTTGAACGCCATCTGCCACTTCTCAGCCCACTTCTGCATCCAATCAATGTCTCTCTGCAATTTTTGACAATCCTCCATACTATCCACAACACCACCAACCTTTGTGTCGTCTGCAAACTTGCCAACCCACCCTTCCACCTCCACATCCAGGTCGTTAATAAAACTCACGAAAAGTAGAGGTCACAGAACCGATCCTTGTGGGACACCACTAGTCACAACCCTCCAATCTGAATGTACTCCCTCTACCATGACCTGCTTTCTGCAGGCAAGCCAATTCTGAAGCCACCTGGCCAAACATCCCTGGATCCCGTGCCTTCTGACTTTCTGAATAAGCCTACCATGCGGAAACTTGACAAATGCCTTACTAAAATCCATGTAGTTCATATCCACTGCACTACTCTCATCTATATGCCTGGTCACCTCCTCAAAGAACCCTATCAGGCTTGTTAGACACAATCTACCCTTCACAAAGCCATGCTGACCGTCCCTGATCAGACCATGATTCTCTAAATACCCATAGATTCTATCTCTAAGAATCTTTTCCAACAGCTTTCCCACCACAGACATAAGGCTCCCTGGTCTATAATTACTCGGACTATCTCTACTACCTTTTTTGAACAAGGGGACAACATTCGCCTCCTTCCAATCCTCCGGTACCATTCCTGTGGACAATGAGGACATAAAGATCCTAGCCAGAGGCTCAGCAATCTCTTCCCTCTCCTCGTGGAGCAGCCTGGGGAATATTCCGTCAGGCCCCAGGGACTTATCCATCCTAATGTATTTTAACAACTCCAACACTTCCTCTCCCTTAATATCAACATGTTCCAGAACATCAACCTCATTCATATTGTTCCTCACCATCATTAAGTTCCCCCTCATTGATGAATACCAAAGAGAAGTATTCATCGAGGACCTCGCTCACCTCCACAGCCTCCAGGCACATCTTCCCACCTTTATCTCTAATCGGTCCTACCTTCGGTCCTGTTATCCTTTTGTTCTTCACATAATTGAAGAATGCCTTGGGGTTTTCTTTTACCCTACTTGCCAAGGCCTTCTCATGCCCCCTTCTTGCTCTTCTCAGCCCTTTCTAAAGCTCCTTTCTTGCTACCCTATATTCCTCAATAGACTCATCTGAACCTTGCTTCCTAAACCTCATGTATGCTGCCTTCTTCCATCTGACTAGATTTTCCATTTCACATCACCCATGGTTCCTTCACCCTATCATTCTTTATCTTCCTCACCGGGACAAATTTATCCCTAACATCCTGCAAGAGATCCCTAAACATCGACCACATGTCCATAGTATATTTCCCTGCAAAAACATCATCCCAATTCACACCCGCAAGTTCTAGCCTTATAGCCTCATAATTTGCCCTTCCCCAATTAAAAATTTCCCTTGAAATGAGCAGTCAACACTTCGGGCCGAGACACTTCATCAGGACTGCTCATTTCAATGGATACTGCCCGACCTGCTGAGTTCATGCTGCTTGTTTGTATGTGTTGATTTGACCATAGCATCTACAGTATACTTTGTGTTTAAAAATTTCCCTGTCCTCTCTGATTCTATCCTTTTCCATGATAATGTTAAAGGCTGTTAAATGTTGGGCTGCCAAAATAAGGAATATTACTTTCTGGTCCTATTATATTTATCGTAAAGATTGCCCATCATAGGTCTCCTTAGAAGTTAATTCTGTAAAAAATTCCTCTATTGCCTCTCTTCTTGGATCATACTCTTCTTTTTCAGCAAATAAAATAACAGATAACATAATTGTTAAGCAAACTTTAAGGATTTGGTCTCAATTTAGGAAATTTTTTGGTTTAATGAATTTTACATTATCATCTCCCATTCTCCTTAATTATTTTTTTATCCCTTCCATGATGGATAAAGTCTTTAAAGATTGGGATGAACTAGGTATTAAGTGTTTTTGGGACCTGTTTATCTCAGGATCTCTTGCTTCATTTGACCAATTTGTCAAATAAATTTGCACTCCCAAAAACACATTTTTACAGTTACCTTCGAATTAGAGATTTGCTATGTTTCCAATTAGCTACTTTTCCTATAGGTCCTGATAATCTATTACCAGTATCTATAACTTGTTGCTTGATTCTAGACAAGACTTTCTAGATAAAATTAAAAAAGCTTGGGAGGATGACCTAAATTGTCAGATTTCTGATGATAAATGGAATAAAATTCTTAAACGGGTTAATAAATCATCTTTCTGAGCTCATCATTCTCCTCTACAATTTAAAGTGGTTCATAGAACTTAGATTTCTAAACAGAAGCTATCCAGTTTTTACCCGAATGTTTCTCCACTTTGTAATAAATGCAACTCTGCTGATGCCGCTTTAATTCATATGTTTTGGTTTTGCCCTAAAATTAAAAAGTTTTGGCGGGAAGTATTCCATATCTTCTCACAACTTTTTAGGGTCCAATTTGACCCAAATCCCCTTACTGCCTTGTTGCAAATGAAGATATAACTTTAAATACTCCTAACCTACAGGTTTTAGTTTTTACCTCCCTTTTAGCAAGAAGACCAATATTGCTTAAATGGAAGGAGTCTACCCCTCCTACACATCTTCAATGGTTAGGTGATATTATGTCTTATTTAAATTTAGAAAAGATCCTCTGCTCAGTCGAAACGATCTTTTTATGATATCTGGGGACCTTTCCTAAATAACTTTTCCAATTTATAAAGTTTAACAGTGCACAGACTTTTATGTATATTTTTATCTTCTCTTCTTAAGCGAATATGTTTTTTTTAATTATCCACAATCATCCATCAGCTTTTTTCTTTGGTAGTTGGTAAGGGGTTGAATTTATTTTATATAAGAAATTTACTTTATGATGTATGACCTATCTTTAAATTTTTGATTACAGAGTGGTATACCTTTATGTGTTATGCTATAACATTCTGATCAATTTTATTACAATATATGAATGTACACAAGTTATGTTGAGATGTATCTATGTGTTGCACTCTGTAAATCTTGTTTTTTACTTCTGAATAAAAATATTGTAAAAAGAAAGAAAGAGAAAGGCCAGGGATCAGTGGTCACTGTCCCCCAGATGCTCACCCACTGAGAGATCTGTGACCTGACCTGGTTTGTTACCTAATACTGGATCCAGTATGGCATTCCCCCTAGTTGGCCTGTCAACATACTGTGACAGGAATCCATCCTGGACACACTTAACAAACTCTGCCCCGTCTAAACCATTGGAACTAATCAGGTGCCAATCAATATTAGGGAAGTTAAAGTCACCCACGATAACAGCCCTGTTATTTTTGCACCTTTCCAAAATCTCCCTCCCAATCTGCTCCTCAGTATCTCTGCTGCTACCAGGGGGCCTATAGAATACTGCCAATAGAGCATCTGCTCCCTTCCTGTTCCTGACTTCCACCCATACTGACTCTTAGCCAAATTTTATCTAATAATTTAGTTTCAGATTCAGATTATTGTCATTTAGAAACCACAAATGCAATGCAGTTAAAAAATGAGATAACGTTCTCCGAAATGATACTTCAAAAAAAGCACATGACAAAACAGACCACACAAGAAAAACCACATAACGTTTGGTAATCCCCAATCCAGAGTCCAGAGAGGCTGCTGCATATCAATATCGCGCTACCATCTTAGCATGTTCCCCAGAAAGGAACTCCAAACCCATCAGACAAAACAAGACTACCCAGACACACCAAGTCAAGAGACCAGCACTTGATATAAAAATCAAATAAAACATAGATAGTCATGAAAAAGGTAGAAATTCAGTCCATTTATGTTATTAAAAATTCTAATCATTGCTTTTTGATTAAAGTGAAACAACATGCTTCCAATATTGTGTTCCAATAGATTTGTGATTACATGACTGCTTATAAAACATAATCGTTATGGAAAATGATTTCATTTCAACATTGAGAATCCTGAAGTTCTCTGTTGCTAGTGGGAGGCTGAAGTGAATGAACTTCCCTCACATCCCTACTCTCTTGACTTTAGGAGTTAGCTATGTATCCTACCTCTGGATTCTCTACAGTAATATTGAGTCCATTTATCAAGAAGGAGACCCAAACTAAATATAAAATTCCAAATATAATCCCAAAAGAAATCTATATAAAAGTTAAAATCAGTTTTTTTTTTAAATTTTAACCCTCCATTTTGATTCTAGATTATAACTTTCTCTTTATCTTAATGGTGACATACAGTTTATGAACTTAATTAACAGAACTCCTGAATGACATTGACTTCAACCAGAAAATAATTTCTTGTATACAACATGATTTGGACTCAAGCCCTTTCATGATCTTATCACCCATTAATTTTCATTCACATCTCTTTGCTTACAGAATGAACCTATGAAATCCCTCTGACCTATTGAAGTCAGTTAGCATGATTAGTCACAGCACCATTTGGTACAATTTTAATACTCAGAAATCAATATTCAATCTTCAAGACTCAGTTAAAACATTCAAAGCAATTTCAAAACCAAGTTCTTTGAAAAGTTGTTGGTGATTTGGTCACCTCCTGAAGCAGCTTTTCCTATGGTAAACAATTTCTCTATTCCCTATTTTATCTCTTCTTACCTGTCTATTACTTCTTCCTCTTTCTGCGATGGTCGACTCTCCTCTCCTATAAGACTCCTCCTCCAGCCCTTTGCCTTTCCCACCCACCTGGCCACCCATCACCTTCCAGCTAGCCTCCCTCCACCCCACCCCCAACCTTTATATTCTGGCATCTTCCCCCTTCTTTTTCAGTCCTGAAGAAAGTCTCAGTCTCAGCCCAAAATGTCAACTATCTTGTTCATTTCTATAATGCTGCCTGACCTGCTGAGTTTCCCCAACATTTTCTGTGTGTCGCTTTGTCCTTTGCTCTCTGCATTTCAAGTAGTCTTCAACTGAGTACCAAGATATACAAATAGTTTGGAAACCACTAACTTAGGCAATGGGTGTCACGGTAGCATAGCAGTTAGTCTAATGCTTTAAAACGCCAGCAATCAGGCTTCAATTCTTTCCCGACTGTAAGTAGTTTATACATTCTTACCATGCCTGCGTGCTTCAGTTTCCTCCCGCATTCCAAGGTAGGGTTAGTAAATCACGGTTCTGTTATGTTGGTGCAGAACATGGAGACACGTGAAAGCTACCTCCACCACGTCCTCAGACGACGTATTTGACTGTATTTTCCACTGTTTTGGTGTATCCGTGGCAAATTAAGTTAATCTAATCTGTTGTCACCATAGACAAGCAAATGAGCACAAAGCTGAAATGAGAAGTACAAGTCAGACATTTACTCCTGCCAAAATCAACCTTCAATAAAACTCACCACTAGGACATTTTTCCAGTTCATCAATTTGTTTTAGAACATTCAATAGTTAGTCAAGGAAAATCACTATGACCACTGACTTTTATTCTCATGGACTGAATTACATTGCTCATTCCCGGGCCACGTAGTCAAGGGATCCCACTCAAAGTTCCTCTTTCAGTTAAATTTATTTTGGAAGAAGGCATTGTAGATTGAGAACAGGAGAAAGGGGGTTGTCTGTTTTTAAATTATTTACATTAAGGATCATCAAGTTTCTCATGCCGCATCTCACTGGTGTGTATAGAATGGAAAATGGAGAGAAGCAATTGTTAAGCAAGAGCAGCATGTTTACTTTGATCAATGGAAATAACCAGCATTTCACCCAATTAGTTCCTTAAGGGATGGACATATTCAACACTGGTGTACCTGTGGGAATCAAATCATTTTGTCCTTAAATAGAAGAACAGCAGTATAGCCAGGATAAGAAAATCATAGAAAGCGGAACTTCATAGCTCAGAAGTAGATCACTCACCTCATCAAAATTGAGCTATTAGGTCCATGGATATTCATCTTCACAGTGTGCAGTATTCAACCTCATGGCTTTGCTTTTAGTTTATTACTTAACCTAGCACATTACAAGCATGTTCTTTTCTGATATTAATTTACTTACTTTAAAGTGACATTATTATGTTACCTTTATCCAAATTGAGCCTCATGTCAGTCTTCTCTTTCAACGGTGCTATCTATGTTTTTGTTATCTTTTCTCATGACTTGTCCGCTCTAAAGTAGCAAAAAGCTAAGAGCTGCAGGTGCTAGAAATTCAAAATAAAGATAGGGAGTGCCAAAGATACTGAGCAATTCTAGAGAGAGAAACAGGGCTAACCTTTAAGTTACAGAGGACGGGAAGGGCTGGAGTGCACCGAGGGACTGTCTAAGATAGGGTAAAGAGCAAATGGAATTGAATGAGACAAAGGGTGGCAGTGCTGACTGGGAGAGGGTGATGGATCCATGTTAATCTAATCTACCTGGAGGACAGGTAAATTGAAAAAGGTGATTAAAGGCAGAGGAGAGAGGAAGAAGTGAACAATACTGGAAATGTTAGATGCAAAATGCTGCAGTTTCTGGAGATCTGAACTAGACAAGAATGCTGGAAAAACGCAGGAGAGAGGAACACAGAATGAGCATAACAGATTATTGGCCTTTCATCAAAATGGGTCATTTTTGACTCAAACTGGAAAAGGTGGTTGACTGATGTCATACCCTGTGGTTGTAACACATTTAGACTCGGCATCAGATGTTACATTGTGCTTTTTTGGAAACTGCAAGAGCCAGAAGACCAGAGAGGACAGAGTGGGAGGATGTTGGAAAATGGTAGTGACAGGCAACAGTTTCAGGTTTATTTAACACATACATATTGAAGCACACAGTAAAATGCATCGTTTGCATTAACAACCAACACACTTAAGAACATGTTGGGGCCAGTCTACAAAGTGTCACCACACTGTCAACATAGCATGTCCACAACAGAAACAGGTTAACAACAAAACAAATCAAATCAACAACAGCAAAACAAACCCCTTTCCGACCCTACCACACACAATCCTCTAATCTAGGGAAAGACTCCTCTGGGCCTCCAGTCTTGGTCCCTGGCTCTCAGACGCACAGACAATGGGTTTGCAACCTCCAGTTCCTGGTCCAGAGACACAAATTTGCAGACAATGGGCCCCTGATCTCAGGACAAGGTGACTCAGGAGTTTTGTCCTCCAGACTTGTGGACTTCATCTTCCACATTTGGGTTTCCACCTCTGGACTTGCTAACTTCTGGATTTCAAATTTTTGCTTTGCATCTGGGCTTCACTGACGTCAGAACTCACTGACCTCAGGACCTAGACCCACCCCCCCCCCCTCAGGACTCGTCAATCATATACTCAACTCATGGACTTGTAAGGATGTCCGACTCCGGTGACCGAGTGGTCACCGGCTCTCATGACTCCCACCCATATGAACTTCTGTCCTGGGACTCGCCAACCTTGGGAATCACTTGCCTCCTCTGTGCCTTCAGGACTTTGACCTTCAAGCCTCAAAGCCAGCGTTCGTCGATTACAGTTTTGACTTTCAGGCCTCAAATTCAGGACTTGCTCGGACCTTTGACTGCAGAACTCTCCAACCTAGACTCTGGCCACTGGCTCCTGCCCTTGACTCTTCATTTTCTGCCAGCGGCCTCTAACTCTTCCTCACTTCTGTCCCTAAACCCTAACCCTACCCTAACTTCCCACACCAACCCAAAAGCTTCACTCCAAACTTAAAAAAACAATTAGGTCTGAAATGCAACCTCAACAGACATCACAGCTCTGTACCACCTTGACCACAAGTTCAGGATCACACATACACTGAAGGGACATTTCACTTCTGCTCAGTCTGAGAAAGGATTGTCTCGTGGAATGATATGGAGGTCAGACTCAATAACCATTTTAGATTTGGGATACATACTCGAGAATATCAAAATTAGAATGTTTACTATTACTAGAATGTATAAGGGACTTACATGCAGCTCACTCACAATTAATTCAAGCAAATAGCTTGTCGCTAAAATGCAGGAGACAAGATTTGTTTACTAGGTACACAGGAACATTTTGAGTTGCCATGTATATGCTGCTTCTATGGTGTTTATGCAAAATTAGTGTCAGTGAAATAGAAACAATTTAGAGGAACTTACCTCCTTCCTGTTCCTTTTCAGATAGCCTTGTCATGCACTCAATGGTATACACTGGAAAACATAATCTAGTCATTAACAGTACTAAACTTTTTATTCCAGCTTGTTCCAAGTTTACATTAATTGATTCTGTTCAATTTGTGGTCCAATTAATTATTTTTTACTTTCATAGTTATTTATGGTACACTTAAGTACATTGGTACTTACAGTGAATATGAATAATCTAAATTCTTCTCTTGATCATTTTTTGACTTACTGTGCTTGAGTATTATTTTCAAAATTGGGACATGCAGTTACTCTGGCATTGCTGATTAATATTCATGTAGATTAAGAATCACAGTAGCCAGGCATTAACCTTGGTACGTGATTCAACACAAGACACAATCTGACAATGATGTCTCAACGCGAATTTCATTTGCCCTATTCTATAACAGCCTTAAATCCAATTCTATATTTATGTAACATTTATTTTAATAGATGCCCCTTTTGGTGGAACTTCCTGTAAATCCAAATAAGTCATTTTGTAGAACAGCAGCATTAATTTCATTTGTAGTAGCCAAGAAAACTCAAGGGTGTTTGTCAGCAGAACCTTTCTAATCCATTGCTTTGCTGCCTCTTGCAAAGTCAACATGGAGTTCATTCAGTGGAATAATTACAGTTGTTATATCCGGAACTGAAAAACTGTTTTTAATTGGGATTCTGTTAAACTGTTCTGCAGAGAATGACTGATCTACCTGTACTTAAGTTTCTAAATTGCATGATCATTTTATGCTTTTAACGTCTTAAAATATTTCATGATACGCATCCCAAAATCACAGGTGGTGATGTCAGTAACGGTACATTATGAGCCGCATGTTTCCTACCCTTCATCCTTTAGAATTTAGACAGGATTGTCACTAGTAGACAGAATTCCACATAGGTTTTCGCCGACTAAACATCATCCATTCAAATCAATGTGTCTTCTCTTCCTTCCTCATAAATTGCAGATTTAGGGTATTTTATGTTGGAAACACAGCCAACTGATATTATTTACATTGTTCTTCCCCATCTTCCAGACCTGTTTTTTGGAAATCTTTTCCATCTGAAAAAGATGTAATATTTGGCCAATAGGCATTTCTCTTTGAAATGGAACTTTACATTTGTACTCATCCTCAGAAACACACAAATCATACATCACACAAATCCAAAAAAATCCACATAGCTCATGATTTACTTCCAATTACTTGATTATTTATCAAGGTAAACCAAATAGAACCTCACTTACTGGGTAAATTGCAGAATGTCTTTTGAGGATAATTTTTATTCTTCAACTTTTCTTAGTCCTGAGCATGGTTTAAAAATCCATTCTGCTGTTGGGTCTTTCATAAAATAACAACAAGATGCCTGTGAAATGGACAGGAAAGCGGATCATTTCGGGCAGTTTTAAGTGACACAGTCACTGAGATTGTTGCTCTTGATTCACTATCCTTGCTAGTTCTCCAGCTCTGAAATATTACCCTTGATTTTGTTCATTTTGACTTTGTATGGTCCAATCTGAAAGCGCCCGCTAACAAGGAATTACACATCACCTGACAGGAATTTGAATTTAACTTTGACTTTTTAAAGAACCATTTTTGATGAATATGCTCAACTTATGTGCAAGCTTTCTAAGAAGCCAGTCTTCATATAAAAGATTTTTCAGACCACGAGTCATGGTAACTATACAAATCTATGTAGATTAAACTCATTTATTTACAGGTTTGGAAAGTTTACTTGGATCAGACTTATTTTCCCTGTTTTAGTGAGTAACAGAAAGCAGTGAAGTCAGCAGTAGAGACAGTCGGAGCTTCCACCAATTTAGGTTGAACTTCAACTTAGGATCGACATTCACAGGACTATATATTCAAAAATGATACATTCACATGAAAAATAATGAACACATTCCATTTAAAATACTCCAGTGTGCTGTTTTTTGTGTATGAGTGATATGAATAACTAGTCTAAATGCATCAGATTACTGCTGAACGATGTAGTTAAATGTAATATATGTAGTTTCATTAGCTGGTGATAGAATACAAAGGTAAATCAACAGAAGTTAAGTTACTGCCATATATAAAACATCGTTTGGATGCTTTCTCAGGATACTGCTTTGTAGATAGGGTATGAAAGCCAACAAAAGCACGAGCTTATGTAGCTGGAATTTGGATTAGAAAGTTGGGGTTGAAATAACTCTCAGCTGGATGTGCTAAAGGGGTGACATAGTAACATATCTCGGTCGCCCTCTGCTTCAAAAACTTGACCCGAATGATTTCAGTAGAACGGTATAGAGTGCAGTGTTCAAATGCTACATGGTACCCATTTGGTGACATAGAACATAGAAATTTACAGTCCATTACAGGTCCTTCGGCCCATAATGTTGTGCCGACCAAGTAACCTACTCTAGAGACTGCCTAGACTTCCCCTAGCGCACAGCCCTCTATTTTCCTAAGCTCTAAGAGAGAGCGCCAAGTGAAGTGCCCGAGAGAGAAAACAATTAGGGTTATTTCTTCAGAGGAAAATTGTAAAAGCCCTAACTAAAGTTTGTAACTTTTTGAAGGATCTGGTAGTTTGATCCTGATCAAGACTTCACCATGGTGAATAGACCAGTTACAGTTTCGTTAAAGCATGCTTGTATTACACAAGGGAGGTGGGGGGGAAGAATTGAGAATGTTGCCAGCAAAAGGAATCAAAATAGGTCTTAAGACACATTTATCAATTGTAGAATAGAGAAAGATTGAAGGATAATGTTTGCATCTTCTGGTTCATATCTGTAATTTTCAGTTGGGGGGGGGGGCTTACAGAGCCAGTGAAGGAGTAACTGTTGACTACTAAACATTAATGACTTGCCTTTTGTCTTTCGTACACAGCAAGAATGGGTACTTGTTATGCAGATCGTGAATGTGAGCAACTACCAATAAAGAAACGTTCATCATGTCCTTACAGACCACAAAAGCAGACAGCATTGGACCAGACTTCTTCCTCCAGTTCCTCTTCTTCAAGCACAAACAGTGGGGAATCGGTGACATCCGGGGACCTGGAAACTGAATCAGATGCATCTCGCAGCTATACAATACTATGAGAAGCTTTTATTTTGCTTAAAAACAACAGCAAACACTTTGCACTGAATGTCTGCTTCTGAAACCTTACTGTATGCAGATAAATGGGGAAAGTGGAAAAAAGTACATGGGAATTAACTGCCTCAAAAATGTAAATGTTTTAAAGTGTGTAACATATCTGAATGGTATCAAAGCAAGGTAGATGAGACCCACTCCACACTCTTCAGATGGAGCAGTTTATCTTCTTGTTCCTCTGCTGGTAGAAATGATTTATGCACAGTATAACTATTACTTTAGTGCCATATATTCATTCCGTTGTTAGGCCTTGTTAGCATTATTTTCATTCTTTTGATTTACATCAATATTTTTTGTGATAAGTTTCATTTTGTATTTCAGACCTCTGTGCTATGGGGATTTCACAAACTGACAAATTAGGGATATTTTTCTAGGAGGCTAACGGAAATGTACTTTAATGAATCACATATAAACAATATTTTATCTTCCAAGACAAGTTGGGAACCGATTTCCCTCCCTTGTGAAATTCTACTCCATCTGTGTTGAAAATAGGTAGTGGTGCAGTTCGGGGTTATAAATTCAGTAGCATAAACCCATCATTAACATTTACTATAAAGTGGCATTGCAGTTCTGTTCATTTCCATTTTACAAATGCTCTAAAGGTCTTACAAATGAAATTTTCTTTCTGTTACAAACAAAAATCAACTTTTGTTTTACTTATCAATTTCAATTGATTTATTTCTATCAAATTTCACAGAAGTAAATTGTTGAAAATGCCGAAATCAAAGAAAAGTGAATGAGATCAACAGTACGGTACCTGAGACATTGGAATTAGTGACCACAGAGGAAAGCGGGGGCTGGTCTTGAAGGAGCTGTGAGAAATGGAGATATCGGGGGGCAAATTTCAGAGCTTAGAGGTTCCGAAAAGTACTTATTAAAGTCACTGTACTTACTCAAGTTCAGACTGGAGTGAATATAGAAATACAGTCTATGGTGGTTTTACACACTAAATTCCATTCTGCAGTGAAGGAAGTTAGTATTAGATTTCAAAAATATATTAAATCAACCGAGCAAAGAACAAGTTAGATATGAAGCTCAATCCCCAGCCAAAGTACTAATGTGATATTCCATATTGCCCCATTAGAAAACTGGTCCTCAATTTCCTTGAGTGTCCCGATGTACATTGCCCCAGTGCTAACAGAACTGAATGGTAGGTCCTGTGTTCAAAGTCTCCATTGACTCCAAGGCAACTTCTGTATAAATCATGTTGGACATAGACAGAACGAATGTCGGAATCAAGAGCTAGAGGCATAGGTTTAAGGTGAGAAGAGAAAGATTTAATAGGAACTCGAGAGGCAACTTTTTTCACAAAGGGAGGTACATATATGGAATGAATTGCCAGAGGAAGTGGTTGGGCCAGGTGAAATACAGGTTTTAAAAGACAGTTGGATAGCAAAAGTTCGGGAGGATGTGAGCCAAACAAGGGATAATGGGCCAAAACATGGCAGCGGGGTCTGGGCATTTGATGTAACATGACCCGGGTCTTAGGGTGAGGAATGACCCAGTGTTTTGACATAAAGCTGAGCTAGGTGGATTGAAAAGTCAGGATGTCAGGAACAGACACAAGGGTTGGGCCAATCCTGCTTGCTGCTCTGCATCATTTAACCTCCCGACTAGTCCAGGCTCCATTAATCTACTCTGCGCTGCACTGAGGTTGAGGCCGTGGTGTACTCCAGCCTCCATGTCTGTAGTGTTTGCTCGTCGCTGTGCTGAACTGAAGCCGAGGCTGAAGGCTGCTCCAGGCTTTGTGCCTGACAACTCACTTTTGTTCTAAATGCTATTTGTTTACTTTTGTTGTTTGCAGTTTTTTTCTCTCTGCACGTTGGGTGTTTGGCAGTCTTTTTTTTAAATGGGATCGTTTTGGGTTTCTTTATTTTGTAGCTGCTTGTGAGAAGATGAATCTCAAGGTTGGATAATGTATAGATACTGTGATAATAAATGTACTTTGAACTTTGATAATGAGACCATCTTGGATGGGCACCTTGTACAGTATGGACAAGTTGGACCGAAGGGCCTGTTTCTATGCTGTATGATTCGGCGATTCCAAACTACGCAGATAACTAACTAAACCCATACCAAAGAAACTAAAGTTGGCATTGCCTTTATTACTTGGCTAGGGAGAAAATAATATCCAATATAGTTCAAGGTTGTGTATGTGTCCAATAAGGTCTTAAATATTGCAGTTATTCATAAGGAGATGCTTCCAAAATGAAATGGAACCATCTTGTTCATGAACCATCAGACCATTTGGCTGAAAGTTAAACTAGAAGTCAAAGTCTGGTTTATTGTCATATGGACATGTATAAACAGATACAATGTAAAACTTACTTGCTGTAGCACCACAGGCACATAGAGTGGCATCAGACACAGAATATTTCATAGATGCTACAACCTGTCATTGAGGTTGGAAGTTTGAAAAACATTAGTGACAGGCAGGTTCAAAATAAGTCACCAGAAAATTCAAACCACATAAACAGGAGGTATTCTTGGCAAGGAGTCTGACCAGTCCCTGACTCCTCTCAAGCAATGACCACTCATTCAGTTAACTTTGCAATCATTATTAGACTACTGTGTTTCAAAAGGCAGTTCTCTCAGACAGGAGCTCTAGAGAATGATCCGTGTTACACATTCAGATTTCTCAGGTATGGCAATGATTGAAGCTCTACCCATTTCCCAGTTCAATATGACGTCTGTTCAAATGATCCATATTATTTCACGGTACCCAGAGAAGTCATTTGATCCGACTGCTTCATGCCCTACAAAAGTGTTTTCTCACCTCAAGCTATCAATCTATCCTTTGAAATCTTCATGCTTCCTCTTGCTTACATCCATGATATTTTTCTGAACAGTTGCATATGGTAATAAGTGTTCCATATTGCTCTAATCGGAGAACGGAACAAGTGATCTTCCTAAATGCTGTGTCAAATTGCTCTGCCTTAGGCCTTCACCTTGGAACTTCAATAACCTGCTTAAAGCTTCATTTTGAACTGTTTTGAGAAAGACAAGTATTTTTAACATATTGGATGAATTATTCAAAATATTTAAGGTTTATAAAGATATTTAATTTGTTTTAATCTCTTCAGTCAGATTCTTTCATACCGCATAATGGAAATTAATTACTAAATTCAAAGGAAAACGCATAAATTCTCAGTAAATGAAGCTAACCATGCCTTCATGTTGCTGGTAAACATTTTACCGTGGGCTAATGGACATTTTAGGTAACAACCATCTCCAAACAGAGCGAATCTAAATATCTTTCCTCAGCATTTAATTGTAATAGCATAGTTGAGCCCCCATAATCCACATCCTGAGGGTACTCACTTCACAGAACTATCCATATAAATACACTGACTAGAAGAGTAGATCAGAAGTGGGATTTTGCAATGAATGACTCCTCTCCTAATTATCTAAAGCCTTCCACCATTCATAGGGATTCATAAGGTAAAAGTAAGGAACATATTAGAAAACTCATCAATAGTCACAAAGCTTAAAAGTGATAAATTAGAGTGGCTACTAAATATTCATTTTCTCTATTACTTCTGCACTATAGTTGTTTGTTTATCTAAATGATTTAACATTTCACTATTTGCTGAATGTTAGTGGCAACTAAGAAAACTGCTGAATCAGCTTATATTGTGCTCTGTCAGCACAAATTCTCAGCACTGTAGAATCTCCTCAGCCCATTGAGCTTCCCTTGTGATTTTTTCTGAATCAGGCTTTGTCATATTTGTACCTGAACATACCTTAAAGATTTGTTTCTATTTTAATCATTTGAAATTCACAAAATATTATAATGTACAAGGAATAATGATATTGCAAATGTAATTTTATTAAATATATTTACTAAATAACTTCACCTGATGTTGCTATTCTCATTTTTGAACTAAGTGCCACTCAGTTACAACTACTCAGGCATTATCTGATTTATAATGGAAACGTTACTAGTTTATCAAACTGTCCTTTAAAACATGCCAGTTTTATTTTGAGAAATGACATCTCCCAGCAGAGGAACACTTCACACACTTATTTGACATTTCATCTTCCAATTTTACTTACCTTTTGTTTTTGCTCAAAGAGGGTCCAATTTAAACTTAGAAACTGCCAGTCACCAAACTATTTACATGTATATTTGGGAAGCAGCCAGGTCTATTTTGTGCACACACTAAAACAAAATAGCCACTAACCATTACTGGAGGAAGAGAATGGTAACCAGGACTCCTTTATGATGTCACTTAGGCTTGGATATAGACCTCTAAATTATGTGAAATCCAGATAAAGATAATTTGCACCAAAAGAAATTTGGTCACCAGAAATGATTAAATCTGAATTATTAAGTCTAAAATTAGTAAGCAAGACTAAAAATGTCAGTCAATAGTTTGTGGATTGTGGCTGCAGGATACTTACAATTTCAAAATCCTTAAATGTTATGGAATATATTTCATCATTGTACACTAACTTTAGAAACCCAGTAAATAAGCACTTAGGCTATTTTCTTGTCATACACACCAGGGTGCAATTGAATTCTTTGTTCGCATATAACAGTGTTAATAATAATAATAACCAGCACAAATACAGAATACAGGTGCTGCAAGCTGAGGTAATCCAAAAAGGAATGATAAAGAGGTTTAGTTTAGGGTTCAAGACTGCAAAGAGGATGTGAAAGTGACAGTTGGTTCAGAATTCTGACGGCAGTTAAAACAAACCTTGCATAAGATGTATGTGTTGGGGAGCACTTCGGGTCCAGTGATCACAATAGCATTAGCTTCAATATAATTATGGAGAAGGACAGGACAGGACCTAGAGTTGAAATTTTTGATTGGAGAAAGGCTAACTTTGAGGAGATGCGAAGGGATTTAGAGAGAGTGGATTGGGTCAAGTTGTTTTATGGGAAGGATGTAATAGAGAAATGGAGGTCATTTAAGGGTGAAATTATGAGGGTACAGAATCTTTATGTTCCTGTTAGGTTGAAAGGAAAGGTTAAAGGTTTGAAAGCACCATGGTTTTCAAGGGATATTAGAAATTTGGTTCGGTAAAAGAGGGATGTCTACAATTGATATAGGCAGCATGGAGTAAAGGAATTGCTTGAGGAATATAAAGAATGTAAAAGGAATCTTAAGAAAGAGATTAGAAAAGCTAAAAGAAGATACGAGGTTGGTTTGGCAAATAAGGTGAAAATAAATCCGAAAGGTTTCTACAGTTATATTAAAAGCAAGAGGATAGTGAGGGATAAAACTGGCCCCTTAGAGAATCAGAGTGGTCAGCTGTGTGTGGAGCCGAGGGAGATGGGAGAGATTTTGAACGATTTCTTCTCTTCGGTATTCACTAAGGAGAAGGATATTGAATTGTGTAAAGTGTGGGAAACAAGTAAGGAAGTTATGGAACCTATGACAATTAAGGAGGTGGAAGTACTAGCGCTTTTAAGAAATTTAAAAGTGGATAAATCTCCAGATCCTGACAGGATATTCTCCAGGACCTTGAGGGAAGTTTGTGTAGAAATAGCAGGAGCTCTGACGGAGATCTTTAAGATGTCATTAGAAACGGGGATTGTGCTGGAGGATTGGCGTATTGCTCATGTGGTTCCATTGTTTAAAAAGGGTTCTAGAAGTAAGCCTAGCAATTATAGACCTGTCAGTTTGACATCAGTGGTGGGTAAATTAATGGGAAGTATTCTTAGAGATAGTATTAATAATTATCTGGATAGACAGGATCTGATTAGGAGTAGCCAGCATGGATTTGTGCGTGGAAGGTCATGTTTGACAAACCTTATTGAATTTTTTGAAGAAGTTACGAGGAATGTTGACGAGGGTAAGGCAGTGGATGTGTTCTATATGGACTTCAGCAAAGCCTTTGACAAAGTTCCACATGGAAGGTTAGTTAAGAAGGTTCAGTCGTTAGGTATTAATGCTGGAGTAATAAAATGGATTCAACAGTGGCTAGATGGGAGATGCCAGAGAGTAGTGGTGGATAATTGTTTATCAGGATGGAGGCCGGTGACTAGCGGGGTGCCTCAGGGATCTGTTTTGGGCCCAATGTTGTTTGTAATATACATAAATGATCTGGATGATGGGGTGGTAAATTGGATTAGTAAGTATGCCGATGATACTAAGGTAGGAGGTGTTGTGGATAATGAGGTGGGTTTTCAAAGCTTGCAGGGAGATTTATGCTGGTTAGAAGAATGGGCTGAATGTTGGCAGATGGAGTTTAATGCTGAGAAGTGTGAGGTTCTACATTTTGGCAGGAATAATCCAAATAGAACATACAGGGTAAATGGTAGGGCATTGAGGAATGCAGAGGAACAGAGAGATCTAGGAATAACAGTGCATAGTTCCCTGAAGGTGGAGTCTCATGTAGATAGGATGGTGAAGAAGGCTTTTGGAACGCTGGCCTTTATAAATCAAAGCATTGAGTACAGAAGTTGGGATGTAATGTTAAAATTGTACAATGCATTGGTAAGGCCAAATTTGGACTATTGTGTGCAGTTCTGGTCACCGAATTATAGGAAAGATATCAATAAATTAGAGAGAGTGCAGAGACGATTTACTAGGATGTTACCTGGGTTTCAGCACTTAAGTTACAGAGAAAGGTTGAACAAGTTAGGTCTCTATTCATTGGAGCGTAGAAGGTTGAGGGGGGATTTGATCGAGGTATTTAAAATTTTGAGAGGGATAGATAGAGTTGACGTGAGTAGGCTGTTTCCATTGAGAGTAAGGGAGATTCAAACGAGAGGACATGATTTGAGAGTTAGGGGGCAGAAGTTTAAGGGAAACACGAGGGGGTATTTCTTTACTCAGAGAGTGATAGCTGTGTGGAATGAGCTTCCTGTAGAAGTAGTAGAGGCCAGTTCAGTTGTGTCATTTAAGGTAAAATTGGATAGGTATATGGACAGGAAAGGAGTGGAGGATTATGGGCTGAGTGCGGGTAGGTGGGACTAGGTGAGATTAAGAGTTCGGCACGGACTAGGAGGGCCGAGATGGCCTGTTTCCATGCTGTGATTGTTATATGGTTATAAGGATTGCCCGGTAGGCTACAATATGTAAGGTTAATTAGTTGACTTAGCCAGAACAGACATCACAGGGACTTCAGGATGGAAGATTGAGTTTTCTGAGCAGATTGACTCAGATTTTGTCCGTTTTCAGCAATCCTGCAAGAGTTGATATTTACTGTGCAAATGACTCAAAATTTTGGAATTTCCACACAAATTCGACCTTGTTTGTGATAACCTGCAGGCGATTTCCTGCAATAGCATTGGTGAATCAGCTTTCTGAGCCTGTCTCAGGTTAGACTGTGCAGAATCCATGAGCCCACTCTCCCGAATGTTGATTATACAGTTTTGAAGGCAGAAGAACAAGGTAAATTACATTAATGGAATTTAGATTGGGCAAAATTTGTTAAATGCATCCAAGGAAATTTTTTGAGGATATGTAGATAGGTTGACTAGAGTTAGGGCAGAAATAACCTCAGGCAATGAAAATGTGCAGGTGTTAAATTGGTGGATGATGTCCCAGAACACACAAGGGTGGCTAGCTCCTAGGGCTCCCAGATCTATCTCCAGATACTACAAGAAGTGAGGTGTGAGATAGCTGGAGTATCAGATTAGATTTTTTCATCCTTGTTAGTCAAAGGTGAGGTATCAAGAATACTGAACTTGTTCCTTTTTTCAAGAAGGGCAGCAGAAATGTACCTAGTAACTAAAGGCTGGTGGATATTACATCACTGATAGGGACATTCTGGCAAAATATTTCAAACGATGAGATTAAAGTACATTTGGAAAGGCAGGGTTGATTTCAGATATTCAACTTTTCTTTCTGAAGAGGAAATCCTGTCTCACTAACTCAATTATGAGAAAATTTGCAGATTCTGGAAATCCAAAACGACACAAAGCTCTACAGAAACGTCTCATCCTGAAAGGTCAACTGTTTACACTTTTCCATGAAGTTGCCTGACCTGCTAAGTTCCTCCAGCACTTTGTGTGTGTCACTAATTCAACTGATGTTTGTTGAGAAGGTCATTAGAAAGCAGGGTGACTTATGTTGTATGCTTGGTGATAATGTTATCAAGCTTTTCTGATTGGAATTTTTAAATCAGTAGTGTACCATAAGGACAGGTGCTTTGACCTTTGTTGTTGGTGATACATGTTAACAATTTGAATGAGAATGCAGCAGGTATGGCACAAGAATTGCTTATGCTATGGATAGTCAGGAAAGTAGCCCAGTGCTTCTACAGGGCAGAAATCAGATGGAAATTTTAGTGGAGAACATCAAAAGAAATTTAATCTAAACTAGTGCAAGCAGATGCATTTTAGGAAGTTAAATAGGGGTAGTACTTACAGAGCCTTGACAAAGTATTCAGCCTCCTCAACTATTTTCACATTTTACTGTCTCAATTTCTAAATTTAAAACTTTTTGATGTAAGATTTGTGAGCGAATCTACAAAACATTGTGCATGTCAAATCAAAAGAAAGATTCCAAAACCTGCCAGTAATTTAGTAACAATTAAAAACCAAAACTGTGGGGTTGCAAACAGTATTTATCCCCTACGCTGACTATCCTCAGGTACACTACACAGTATCGCCTTACTAACTCACCCAATTTGATGATGTAGAAAATTGGAGGATCACCTGAATAAATAATTCCTCTCTGCAAGGTCAAACAGTATGGTAGATTTTCAACAGACCAAACTAAACTGAAGATAAAAAGAGCATTCAAGACAAAATAATAAAAACAAATCTGGGGAAGAGTACAAGACCATCTATAGCAAAGGCACTAAACAGTCCTCGGAGGTCATTGCAGTCCATTGTGAAAAATAGGAAAAAATATGAAACCATAACCACACTAAACTTAGTCACCGTAGAAGAATGGCACTTGTAAGAGAGGCTACAACAGTCACTCTGAGTGAGCTTCCAAAGTCAGTGGCTGCAACTATATAACCATATAACAATTACAGAACGGAAACAGGCCATCTTGGCCCTTCAAGTCCGAGCCAAACGCTTACTGTCACCTAGACCCACTGACCTGCACTCAGCCCATAACCCTCAATTCCTTTCCTGTCCATATATCTATCCAATTTTACTTTAAATGACAATATTGAACCTGCCTCTACCACTTCTGCTGGAAGCTCGTTCCACACAGCTACCACTCTCTGAGTAAAGAAATTCCCCCTCATGTTACCCCTAAACTTTTGCCTCCTAACTCTCAACTCATGCCCTCTTGTTTGAATCTCCCCTACTCTCAATAGAAAAAACCTATCAACGTCAACTCTATCTATCCCCCTCAGAATTTTAAATACCTCTATCAAGTCCCCCCTCAACCTTCTACACTCCAAAGAATAAAGACCTAACTTGTTCAACCTTTCTCTGTAACTTAGGTGCTGAAACCCAGGTAACATTCTAGTAAATCGTCTCTGTACTCTCTCTGACATCTTTCCTATAATTCGGTGACCAGAACTGTACACAATACTCCAAATTTGGCCTTACAAATACC
Source organism: Hypanus sabinus (assembly GCF_030144855.1). NCBI lineage: Eukaryota > Metazoa > Chordata > Chondrichthyes > Myliobatiformes > Dasyatidae > Hypanus > Hypanus sabinus. Next base: position 83,439,131 of record NC_082707.1, on the reverse strand, counting down.
TTGTACAATTTTAACATTACATCCCAACTCCTATACTCAATGCTCTGATTTATAAAGGCCAACATACCAAAAGCTTTCTTCACCACCCTATCCACATGAGATTCCACCTTCAGGGAACTATGCACCATTATTCCTAGATCACTCTGTTCTACTGCATTCTTCAATGTCCTACCATTTACCATGTAGGTCCTATTTGGATTATTCCTACCAAAATGTAGCACCTCACACTTATCAGCAATAAATTCCATCTGCCATTTTTCAGCCCACTCTTCTAACTAGCCTAAATCTCTCTGCAACTTTTGAAAACCTACTTCATTATCTACAACGCCACCTACCTTAGTATCATCTGCATACTTACTAATCCAATTTACCACCCCATCATCCAGATCATTAATGTATATCACAAACAACATTGGACCCAGTACAGATCCCTGAGGCACACCACTAGTCACCGTCCTCCAACTTGACAAACAATTATCCACCACTACTCTCTGGCATCTTCTATCCAGCCACTGTTGAATCCATTTTTACTACTTCAACATTAACACTTAAAGATTGAACCTTCCTAACTAACCTTCCATGCAGAACCTTGTCAAAGGCCTTACTGAAGTCCATATAGACAACATCAACTGCTTTACCCTTGTCAACTTCCCTAGTAACCTCTTCAAAAAATTCAATAAGATTTGTCAAACATGACCTTCCACGCACAAAACAATGTTGACTGTTCTTAATCAGACCCTGTCTATCCAGGTAATTATATATACCATCTCTAACAGTACTTTCCATTAATTTATCCACCACTGACGTAAAACTCACAGGCCTATAATTGCTAGGTTTACTCTTAGAATCCTTTTTAAACAATGGAACAACATGAGCAATACGCCAATCCTCTGGCACTATCCCCATTTCTAATGACATTTGAAATATTTCTGTCAGAGCCCCTGCTATTTCTACACTAACTTCCCTCAAGGTCCTGAGGAATATCCTGTCAGGATCCGGAGATTTATCTACTTTTATATTCCTTAAAAGAGCCAGCACTTACTCCTCTTTAATCATCATAGTTTCCATAACTTCCCTACTTGTTTCCCTTACCTTACACAATTCAATATCCTCCTTGAGAATACTGTAGAAAAGAAATTGTTCAAAATCTCCCCCATCTCTTTTGGCTCCACACATAGCTGTCCACTCTGATTCTCTAAGGGACCAATTTTATCCCTCACTATCCTTTTGCTATTAATTTAACTGTAGAAACCCTTTGGATTTATTTTCACCTTACTTGCCAAAGCAACCTCGTATCTTCTTTTAGCTTTTCTAATTTCTTTCTTAAGATTCTTTTTACATTCTTTATTCCTTGAGCATCTCATGTGCTCCATGCTGCCTATATTTATTGTCAATCTCTCTCTTTTTCCAAACCAAGTTTCCAATATCCCTTGAAAACCATGGCTCTCTCAGACTTTTAACCTTTCCTTTCAACCTAACAGGAACATAAAGATTCTGTACCCTCAATATTTCTCCTTTAGATTACCTATTACATCCTTCCCATAAAACAAATTGTCCCAATCCACTCCTTCTAATTCTTTTTGCATCTCCTCAAAGTTAGCCTTTCTCCAATCAAAAATCTCAACCCTGGGTCCAGTCCTATTCTTCTCCATAATTATATTGAAACTAATGGCATTGTGATCACTGGACCCGAAGTGCTCCCCAACACATACCTCCATCACCTGACCTATCTCATTCCCTAACAGGAGATTCAACACTGCCCCTTCTCTAGTTGGTACTTCTATTATTACTGCAAAAAACTATCCTGCACACATTTTACAAACTCCAAACCATCCAGCCCTTTTACAGTATGGGCTTCCCAGTCTATGTGTGGAAAATCAAAATCTCCCACAATCACAACTAAAGATGAAGTTCATGGCTCCTCAATCTCTAGGGCCTTGCACAAGAATGGAATTTATGGAAGAGTGGCAAGGAAGAAGCCCTGGCTAAAATAAAAATGCATATACTCGCCTATCAAAACTTTGCAAAACATCACTTAGAAGATACTGTGATGATGTGGAAAAAGGTCTTGTGGTTGGATGAGACTAAATTAGAGCATTTTGGCATCAACACTAAATGGTACTTTGACATAAAACGAATACTGTGCACCGGCCAGGTAACACCGTCCCTACTGCCAAGTTTGGTGGAGGTAGCATCTGCACTGTTCAACTGCAGGGACTGGAAATCTAGTCAGAATGTATGGAAAGATGGATGCTGCTAACTACAGTGAGATCCTTTATAAAAATCTGCTAGCCTCTACTAGAAGAAAACTGGGGGAAAAATTTGTCTTTCAGGAGGAGAACAGTCCAAAGCACACTGCCAGAACAACCATGAAGTAGCTTGAAATGAAGAAACTTGATGACCTTGAGTGGCCCAGTCAGAGTCCTGACCTTAACCCAATTGAACATCTCTGGCAAGACCTCAAGATTGTTCCCCAGCTAATCTGGCACAGCTTGAGCAATTTTGCAAGGAGGAAATAGCAAATCTTGCTCCATCATGTTGTACAAAGCTATTAAGAGACTTAGCCAAAAAGACTATGACTGTGAGATGTTAAGTACTGAGTACTTTTGAATTTTGAATTTTTCATGCTTTACAATTTTCCCTATTTTTTTCAGATGGGGGAAAAGGAGCATATGATTTTTAAATAAAAATTCTCTGCTAAATTGATCTAAATCCCTGGATATAATATTCAAAGGGTTGGAGGCCGAATACAAGGCACTGTACATCGCAAATTGTAAACTGCTAAACAATGTTGAACAGGGTGATGGTGAGAGATATATATAAAATTATGAGGCATAAGTAAGAGAGATACTCAGAAATAAACTGATTTATGAAGAAAGGAAGAAATTAAAAAGGGGATCCGATGGCTAAGTAATTTTTACAGAGGAATTTAATCTCAAATGCTCCGCTAGAGGACAATATCAGATACAATCATTATCTTTAAAAACTAGAATTAATTTTTAATTGATTTTTTATGCATTTCTACAACCAAAAACCCAACAGCAAAATGAGATTAATAGTGCAAAATAAACATATCAATTATATAGTTCAAAACAGTAAGGAAAAAGCACTCAGAATAAAATCATATATAGTATACTCCACACCCTCCCACAGAAAAAAAAGCTCCGGGCCAACCATTACAAGATGTAAAAAAAAATAATCTGAGCATTCAAACCCCCAAAACTGTAAATATAAATAAAAACAAAGAATAATAATGCCTACTACCAAAACTAAAATGAAATTTCAAACAAGAAACCACAGAATTTACAGAAAAAAATAAGCTGAAAGTAAGGGATTAAATAAAATAGACAATCTAAAGAGGAGTTGTGAAAGTATTCCAGAAAAGGTCCCCACACCTTTTGAAACTTTATGTCCGAGTTGAGAAGTGAGTAGTGAATTTTTTCAATGTCTTAACAGAACATATCATTAAGCCATTGATCATGGGTGGTTGGGGCAACTTCTCTCCATCTAAGAAGAATTAAGCATCTAGCCAAAAGAGAGGCAAAAGATAACATTCAACAGTTAGTCAGACTCAAATGTATATCTGCCTCACCCAAGGTACCAAAAAGACCAATCAGTGGATTAGGTTCTAAGTGGCAATTAAGAACATGGGATAAAGTTAAAAGAACTTCTCTCCAAAGTTTCTCTCGACAAGGACAGGCCCAGTATATATGGATAAGAGAAGCCTCGCCACCTTTGCACTCGTCACAAACAGGACTAATGTCAGGATAAAATCAGGACAATTTAGTTTTAGATATGTGAGCCCTATGTACAACCTTAAACTGTAAAAGACAGTGGTCAGCACATAGAGAGGGTGAATTAACTGACTTGAGAATTGAGTCCCAAACTGCATCAGATAAAGAAATATTTAAATCATGCTCCCAAGCAGTTCTAATTTTATCAAAGGGGACATGCCTTAGGGTCATTAATTTATCACGTGTAAAGAGGGTTTCTTCTTTTTTGTTAACTAGCAGGAATGCTAATTTACTGATAACGAGAATGGTATTCCTTTGTAAACCAAATGGGGATTAATGTTCTTTCTTCTGAGTCTGTAAGCGTTTGTTGACGGTCTTTTGGGCAGATCGGCGCGAGGGGGTCGAGAGAGAGGACGCAATGCTCTAAGCTGGGCGAGGATCGGACCCCAAAGGGGGGGTCTGCGGCCGGGAGATTCTCCGAGTGGGGGGTGGATGAAGCTAGATGTGCTTGGTTGACCACTCGGAGGGTCCTGAGCTGTTTGGAGAGTCGAGGAGTTTGGAGGGTCCTGAGCTGCGAGTCGAGGAGTTCGGAGGGGATCGAATGGTGGCCAGAAGACTTCAGTAATTGAGCTCCAACGGCTGTGCACGAAGTGGTTTGGACTTTGATAAGTTTGGCGCCTTTTCTTTAATTTTCTCTTCATATATACTGTATCGTTATTAATCACTTAGTTATAGTAACCTTTATAAATTGTACTCATTTAATCGCATATGGTGTACTGTCTGTTTTTGGGCGAGGCGGGGACATCACACAGCATCCACACCAGCTGATTACCCAGTTTGGCGGGGCCGAAGGCTGCTCCCCCTAGACAAGAACGAGCTGAGCGAGCCTGGGGCGACCCAGGGGGTTACACACGAATAAAAAATATTAAGCCTTTGCCCAATGGATTAATAGAAAGAACAGGTCCACAACGTTAAATGGCTGATAAGTACTTTTTTTTACACATAAAAATTTTCTTGTGTTTTCCCCTCCATTCTCTTTTTAAATTACTTATTTTTTTTACATTTATGGTTTCTCATGGGTAGATTATTTTTAATTATTATTTTGAATTAAGTTTTATATTTTTTTGACGGAATTGTTTCTCTTCATCTATAATTTTGATTTGTAGTGCATGAGTTCTCTAGTTTCTGTTCTACTAGTTAAACGGAGCTTATGTCAATGTTACAAAACTGGAAGCTGGTTTTTGGGGTCTTTTTTTGCAGAGCTAGCTGCTTTTTTGGGTAGCCATCTAGTTTTGGAATTAGAGGGTGGGGCAGGTTCTCTAGTGCCAACATTACTTAGTGCTTTTTTTTGTTATTCTTTGTTATTCAGGACATTTTTTGTCCTGATTTTATTGATTTATACCTTTGCTCCAGAACTGTTATTTGAATGTTTGATCCTGTTTATGCATACTAAAGTACTCTCTATGTTTTAATAATTGATAATGGTTAGTTCCTTGAAATTAATAAGCTTGAATGTAAAGGGATTGAACCATCCTGTTAAAAGAAGGAAGGTGTTTACATATCTTAAGCAACTTAAAGCTCACATTGCCTTTCCACAAGAAACTCATATTCGAAGTTTTGACAATTCTCGTCTTACGTCAAGATGGGTGTGTCTGCACTTCCATTCTTCCTTCCTGGCCAAAGCCGGGTGGGGGGGGGGGGGGGGTTCTATCCTTATTAATCAAAATGTTCCTTTTGAGCTCCACGTTAAGGTACCTGATACAAAAGGTCATTTATTGTTTCTGGGAAATTATATAACACTAAGGTAGTATTAGCTAATTTGTATGCTACTAATTCGTATGGTGTAAACTTTTTTTGAACCTTTTTCTTTCCTTATTACCTGATTTTAATTTATATTCTTATACTGGGCAGTGACTTTAATTGTTGGTTAGATCCAGCTTTGGATTAATTGTCCTCTGTTCCTGGATTACCTACTAAATCTGCTTCAGCTATTCATTCTTTCCTTTCTAACTATGGTATCTCCAATGTGTGGCGCTTTTTTCATCCTGAGAGAGATTATTCTTTTTTTCACATGTCCACCATACTTTTACTAGAATTGATGTTTCTTATTCGATAAAAACTGATTTCATTTGTTCACTCTTGTGATTATCATAGTATATTGATTTTGGATCATGCTCCAGTTACCTTGTCTTTAAATTTCCCCAATCTCCCTCAAATGAATAAGCATTGGCGCTTTAATGCTACTTTTTTTTCGGATGATGATTTTGTAAAATTTATGAAGGATCAGATAACTTTTTTCATAAACAGCAACATTTCATCTGAAATTTCATCCCAGATTATCCGGGATGCTATGAAAGCATATTTTAGGGGTCAAGTAATTTCATATACAGAGAATCTCAAAAGAAAGACCCATTTAGAGCGATTAGATTTGATCAGTCAGATTTAAGTATTAGACCAACTATATACTCAGACTAAAAATCCTGAATTGTACAAGAAGCGAGTAGAACTTCAAACTCAATTTGACCTTATCTCCACTCAACCAGTTGAACATCAACTTCTTGAAAGCAAGAGCCACTTTTACATTCACGGTGATAAATCTGTCAAGTTCCTAGTTAACCAATTGAGACGTTCTAAAACCAAACAACATATTACAAAGATTCAAATGGAGTATGGAAATATTACCTCAAATCATTCTGAAATTAATGACTCATTCAAGAATTTTTATTCTCAACCTCTGAATCTTTAAATGATATTTCTGTTGACCTTTTTTAAATAGTTTGAATATTCCTTCCCTCTCCTCTGACTTCAAAGCAAAACTTAATGAGCCAATATCACTAGAAGTATCCTCTGCCATTTCTGCACTGCCGTCAGGTAAAACTCCTGGAGCTGATGAATTCTCTGCAGAATTTTATAAATCATTTTCCTCATTACTTTCATCTCAGTTATTTTTAGTTCAATCTGATTTGTTTAAACATGGTAAATTGCCACCATCATTTAATGAGGCATTTATTCTTTTAACTAAAAAGAGTAAAGATCCAATAGAGTGTTACTCGTATAGGCTGATTTCTTTGTTAAATGTTGATGTTAAAATTTTGGCCGAAGTTTTGGCCCACAGATTGAAGAACATTATACCTTCTATTATTTCTGATGACCAAACTGGTTTTATTAAAAATCATCTTCCTTTTTTAATATGCAGCATTTATTTAATATCTTACATTCACCCTCATTTGGGACTCCTGAATGTGTTATTTCTCTTGATGCAGAGAAAGCATTTGATCGTGTGGAATGGAATTACCTTTTTGCGGTTTTAGAAAAATTCAATCTCAGTCAAAGTTTTATTTCATGGATTAAATTGTTATACCTATGTCCCACGGCTTCTGTTTTGACTAACTCTCTGCAATCCTAGTCTTCTAGCCTTAAACGTGGCACCCGTCAAGGATGCCCTTGAAGTTCCTTCCTTTTTGACTTGGCTATAGAGCCACTGGCGATTGCGTTTCGAAGTTGTTCTCTATTGACGGGGATATGGGGAGGGGGGTGTTGAGCATAAAGTTTCTCTTAATGCCGATGATCTTTTACTTTTTCTATCAAATCTGTCCACTTCCTTACCCCCAATATTTTCACTTCTACACAATCTACACAAGAGTGAAATCTTTCCAATTAATAAAGAAGCACAAGCATTAGTATTTCATGACATCCCTTTTAAGGTAGTTAATAATCAATTTACTTACCTTGATATTACAGTAATAAGGAATTTCAAGGATTTTCTCGTGAAAATCTTGCTAATCTTTTGAACTCTACAAGAGTTTGACACAATGCTCACCCTCATCTATGTCTCTGGTAGGTCGAGTTAATGTTATTAAAATATACATCCTTTCTAAATTTTTATACGTATTTGTCTATTCCAATTCTTATTTCTAAAGTTTTTTTGACTCCTTAGATTACATCATTTTTGTCCTATCTATGGAAGGGCAAATGTTCTAGACTTAATGCTTACCTCTAAAAATCTTTTAAAAAAAGGCAGTATGACTTTACCTAACTCCCGTTTATACTATTGGGCAGCTAACATTCGCTCTTACTTTTTGGTCCATTTTTTATAATCAGTCTAATTGTCCTAAATGGGTGGCAATGGAGTCTAACTCTATTAAGGATCTCTCTATTCCTGCACTTCTTGGATCTGCACTCCCTTATCGCTTGCCCAGAATAATTGTTAATCCTCTTATTAGACATGCTCTGAGAATATGGGCCCAGTTTAGAAAATCTAATGGTGTTCATGTTTTCTCTGTTTCTAGTCCTATCTTGCATAATCATCTTTTCTTACCTTCTATGCAAGATTCAACATTTCATGATTGATATAGAATGGGCATTAAGCACTTTGAAGATCTTTCATTGATCATTGTTTTGCAACTTTCCAACAACTTTAGAAAATACACCAAACCTATTTTCCTCCACAGGCTATATCCTTTTATGCCTTATCCATTCAAGTGTTTATTTAAATGTCTGAAAACTCATCAACGTCTGTGCTTTAGGAGGCTAAAGAAATTCAGCACATCCCTGTTGACACTCAGTATTTAACTTGGAAAGGTCAAGCCTTAGAGAATTTTGAAATTATTTTTTTAAATGCAGTACCACTTTCCTACAAAAGCTCCATAATCCCTCAATTCCATTCATATCCAAAAACTTATCAATTGTATTGAATGTACTCAACAACACATACAATGATGACAGGGAGGCATATTGGAGTGAAATGGATAGACCAACTGACTACTGTCGTAACAACAACCTTGCGGTCAAATTCAGCAAAATCGATTGTGGACTTTAGGAAAAGGGGAAGGCAAATGTACCTGCAATGGCAATGGTGAGCAGCTTCAATTTCCTAGGTGTCAACATCTTGTACAATCTATCCTGGGCCCAGTGCATAGATGCATCCACGAAATTCAAGAAAGTTCATTGTTATGGAAAATTCTGACCGACATCTACAGATGTACAGTGTAAAATCATTCTGACTGGTTGCATCAAGGTGTGGTATGGAAAGTGCACAGAAATGGAAGAGTCTAAGTGGAATAATGTACCCAGCCAGTTCACTCATGGGTACCGCTGCTCCTGCCAGAGTCCATGTCTCCGGAAGGCAATATCTAACCTTTAAGTTCTCACTCCATCTTGTCCCTTATCCTGTTCTCAGGCAAGGTACACGAGCCTGAAGACCCTCACCTCATACGTTCAACAGACACTTCTTGTCCCTTGCCATCAGGTTCTTGAACTAACTGAAAAGATCCTAATCCTCAAACTGTATTTCTCTTTGCTCTCTCTGAACTTACTCTCATGTAATTATGCCTATTTAAATTGTTAGGTAATTTATGTCTGGTTAACTTATGGCTGCTAACATAGCACTAGAGCAACAGAACACTATTCTTAAAATTAATGGGAATGAGCAGTTTCAATACGAATCTATGAAGGGAATAGTCAAGTTTGACTAATGTGCTGAGGATATGGCTTATGTTTGTCATTGTCCACACCATTGCCACAAAAACCAAAAAGTCATGGCATTTATACCCTAGGTATGTATGCCTATGAAACAAATTTGAAGCTCGGTTTCATGGTTGCTTGGGGATAACCTTCTAAAATTCATCTTCTGGGTAAAGAATTTCTTGTTTCATACCAGAATTGCAAACCTCCTGTTTTGAAACTGAGATTCCTGGATCCAGACACGAAAACCAAGGGAAACATCAGTGGTGGGATACCTAGTGAGGACTAGAGCAGAACATTTTGAAAATAATGGGATTGTACTACCTCAACATGGGCTTTGGAAGGGAATAGACAAGATTGATTAACCTGTTGAGGACATGATTCATAAAATATTTACAGGTAAACGACTGGATGTTGTGTATTTGGATTTCTGGGAGGATTATGATTAGATCCCAACACAAGAGAGTTGGTATGCAAGGTTAAAGCACTTCAGCTAGGAGTACTAAATTGTTCAGTGGACTGCAAAATTAAATGGGTAAAATAGCTCCTTCTCAGAATGACCACTCTTACCAGGAGGGACATGCAAGGATCAGAATTTTGGTCGCAGTGATTCACAACCTATATCAATGATTTGTCTAAGGGGTTGAAATGTTATATTTTTAAGTTTACTAATAATTCTAAACTATGTTGGATTGTTGGTATAAAGAATACAGAATGACGACATGGAGATATAGACAAGTTCGGTAATGGTTAAGAACATGGTAGAAATATGCAATATAGAAAAAGGAGATGCACGAACATAAAAAGACTTAATTCGTGAGGCTGAGAAATGTGAAGCTTGAAGGAAGCAAGATGTGCTTGAACACTGACCAGAGATAAATGCAAGTACAGCAAGCAATTAACAGGACAGCTGGTATCTTATTGTTTATTACAAGCGCCCTCGATTTTAGAAGTGAGGAATTACTGCAATTGTATTTTATTTTAGGTGAGATTACTCCTGTAACTTTGGTCTATTTACTTAAATATCGAAGGACATCTTTGCCTTTGAGGAAATACAGTTAAGAATGACTAAACTGGTTTCAAAGATGGCAAGTCTGTCATACATGAGAGATAAGTAGCAGACTTGGGTTATATTCTTTCCATTGAATGATACAAGAAGGTCTCATTGAAACTTCAAAATTATTGACTGGCATAACAGGTACAAGTTGAACATTTCTTCTCACTAAGATATCCAAGACCAGGCACCACAGTTTGAAAACATAGGATTGAGACAATGAGAAATACCATTACTCAATACCAGCAGAGCTTTTAGAAATTTTTTCTCCAGATATTTGTAGTGACTGAGTCATGTTCCAAGTAGAGACTGGTATATTTTTGGGGTTTAAAGGTCTATGAGGAAGTGTTAGAAAATATGGCTGAGGTGGAAGACTACCCACAATCATGAAGGAAGCAGGAAACAGAACCTAGTGACTTACAGCTTAAAGCGTGGCTTGTATACTGTATTTCAATTCACGCTTAATTCTGTGTTTTGGCTCCATAGCCTACCAACCTTTGCAACCCCCAAGCATTCACAGCCTCGGCCCCATTTCCAGCTGCACAACCCTGCCCACACTCCACATCCCAGGCTCACACTATAGTGTAACAAATATGCCAGATACCAAACAATAGATTTCTGGACAGACAGTAAATTATCTTTTACTGTACTGCAAACTGTAATGAGTTATCTTCCCTTTAAACGCATCTAAAAGGATATATGAAAGAATAAATATTTTTTCAAAAGATGAGGTAAGCACGATGTAAGCAACACAAGTCAATCTTTATTGAAAACTTAAGTATTAATACATAACAATTTTTGTTACAATAAACATGCCTTGAAGTTTCTTTTTTTAAATCTGAGCTCACCTACTTGTCAGATTGCTTTTAAAAAAATAACAATGTATGAATTTACACATAATTGAATTGGCTCAGAAAGGAAATGTCAAAATTTGTTTATGTTATCCAATGTAAAACGGTGCTTTGCTTTAAAACTGCTTTTTGGAAGACAACACTGACCTAGACTAAATAAGTACCAAAATAATATGTTTATATTTATTAAGCATAGTGTTGAATAGTCAATTTCTTTTTAAAAGTGTGCCCTTAACAAAAACATAAACTCTCTATGGTGACTCTGTTGTGCCTGTGTTGAATATGGTGTTTTACTTTGAACAGAAAAGCTGTCATACAGCACTATACTGCACATCACCATACACAAATCTACTCATTCAGTAAAATTCTGCAATTCAAAATTGCAATTTCTTATTATGAGAGGAAATATTTTGGATCACGTCCATCTCAACTGCTGTGAGTATGCTGGCTCAGTGGCTCTGATGGGAATTTAAGCAGGAGGTGGATGAATAGGGTGGTCGGGGGAAATTCTCACAACTGACTGCTCTTCAGATTAAGCACTACTGCATCCCAACTGATACTCAGAAAGCAAAAGAGAGAAAAAAGACCCTCTCCATCACCATACGAAGAATTAACGATAAAAATAGCATCCAGTTGCTTGACAGGAATCTAACATTTTGGAATATGTCAACTCAACTATTAAATGTTTGAACACAAATATGCATTTGCCCAGGAATCTGTGCTGACTTCTGTATTTGTCCCAATTCAAGCCAAATTACTTTAATTGAATACCAAATGACACTATAAGAATACATACAACCAAGTTTAAGAGAATGAATTAACAAAGCATTAGGTTAATAGGAAAACTTAATTAGATATCATGTTTATGTTTATACAGACAATTCAACATCAGATGTTCCTTTCCAGTTTCTGAGCAAAAGCACATACACCATAGCAGTTTGAAAATATTTCAAAGTCTCAAAATTGCATGAGGTTATTGGTACAATATCTTAACTCGGGTCAGTTAATTTGGTTCTCTCAAACAGAACCTTTGGACAGCGGAGAAGGTTTAGTCCGCTTAAATTACATGTTCCTTTATATATAAAAAAATACAACAGTAGCTCAGAACTAGTCTGCATGCATTACAAAGTGCAGTAAAGTTGTACATCCATTTGCAAATTTCAAATATGACCCCTGAAAAGTTTCTGGATGCTAAAAGAAAATTAAATTTTGGATTCCCTTCCATCCACACTTTTCAAAAAAAAATTGTATGAATGAGTACTCACCAAAATGTGAGTAGAAATATGAACACTGGGGGGTGGCTAAAGCACCAAATGAGAGTGATTTGTTATAATGTGCAATAAAGCATAATTTGGTCTGCCAAGTTTTAAAAAAATAAAAAAAGCAACTAAATGTCAAACTCAGCACGAGTTCATGTACAGCAGTGTAACATGAAGAAATTCCCAGATTTAAACAGTGCTTTAAACATTATCCTTGATAGGTTTCCATGGTTTTTTTTTCCTTCACATCAGTGCCCATTATCTTTTTCCTTAAAATATACATTAAAGGAAGTGTACAATCTATGAACACTGCCTAAGCTGCTTTGCACTGTTATTTTTAAACTTCACAACTTGTTCATCCACTAACCACTGGTATGCAACAAATACTACAGAACTAGAATAGATTCCAAATGATCGTGGCCTAAGCAAGGATTGCATATTTGAAAAACCACTCTAATTTCCATTCTGCACTCATTGTCCACATTGATGCCACAATAGCAGTTAAGACCAAAAATTCAGTACATATTAGTTTAGTTGGTGGGTTGATATAGAATTCATTGGAGATGCATTTCTTTTAGAGGAAATTAAAGCATTAGTCCAGTGTACAGTGTTGGTTTCAGGTTGGTAATTATGTTCACTTTTCATGTAAAATTTTAAACTACTAAATCTTTAAAAGAACGAGCACCGAAAACACGACATATTTTTTAAAATCGGGAAATCTTTTGTAAAGTTAATTTAGCCTGTAACTGTGAAAGTTCAAGGATTTTAAAAAGCCACAGTACAGCTTTCCTAAATAAAGATCACTTCATTTTAGTTATATTTGTTTCCAAGTCCTGTAAACACCAGGTAGAAACAGCCTGCGAACATCACAGAAATCTCACGATGAAAAATGAGTGAAGACTTCATTATCTAACTCACCAAACTGAAGAGGAATCAAGAATAGAATTACAATCATAAAATTACTTCCTTGTTTGTGCCATTTTAATATAAGGTTTGTAAAAGAACTTCAGGTCCCATCAACACACACACCGCCATTCTGAAATGCAGCTACATAGGAGGTCTGAAGTATTCCATTTTTGCAGTCTGCAAAACTAGATGTTAAATGAGTTCACGACAAACCATTAAGTTACATAATGCTCTATTTTTGGAAGTTAAATGCCTTGACCATTACTATTACCAGCAGTAATGCGCTGACTATCCAAAAAGTGTTGAAGAACTGGTCTCGGGAGTATTTTAAACATGAAATTAACATACATGCTAAATCAATTATAAAAGTTCAATATAGAAAAATGGAATAGGAAAGATTTGAGTCTAAAAGTTGTGTGCTTGTTCCCCTTGAATACTTCTTTGCTAGCTACTATCAAAACAATTCTAATTCATTAACTGACTAACTCCTCTACATAAATGGTTTCCACGACTAATTTCCTCCATTTGTGCTAATTCACGTAGAATCTGACAAGAGTTTAGAAAGTAACAATCCCACAGAATTTTGGATCCTTTATGCATCATGTATGATACCAGCAGCAACCTGTTAAACTCCCTACATCAATCATATCTCACCCACATAAAGGAAGACAGTTGTATGCCCTCTACTGCACTGCAAGACCATTTTAATCATCAATTAGAATTTGCTAGGGTCTAGGGCCACTTCTGAAATGACACTTCATGATAAATGAAGGCTATTATCATTATTAATCTCTTAAAGGGTAACATTATACTCTTTTTTTTCCTGATGTTATAAAACAAACATTCTTTATTGAAAGTGTTAGGTCCTATGAAATATATACACAAAAAAAATCCTAAACCCTTGACCCACCCAAATAATCTTGTCATTTTCAAAAGATGTACCAGTGAATTTACTAACTGAGCCCATTAAATCTGCATGACTGCTTTTTTTTTTGTTACCCATCAAAAATGCAACAGGACTCAGGATTTTTACATGGTTACTATTAATCAAGTTCCTCAGCTTCTGTTTCCCCTCCAAGTATTCCTCCAATTCTGTAGGGTCTATACCTTAACTCAGTCATCTGGGTAAGGCAATTAGCCCAAACAGGAAACATTAGAGGACATGTCAATTTGCACTATTCAGTTTATGGTCTAAAAGAAAACTCAATGATGACATTACCAGGTCATGGGAACTCAATCGTCTGCTGCAATAAAATGCACAGAGACATCAGGATGAAAGCTCTTAAATGCTGAAAAGAAGACTACCTGCCTTTCTTATCATTAACAACAAAACTGTTTTTAAACTGTTACAATCTGCACATCACAATTGCTGCAGAAACTAGCATGCCCTGCAAAAGTCAGATTTCGAACGAATAGATTCCTCAAACCAGCAACATGAAACTTACCCCCTTTGGTTTAATACTAGTGTGAATATTTGGAATCATGAAGTCATAAATGCCATTGAAAATGTTATTCATGCTTGCTTTAAACAATTAAGTCATCCGATGTGATAGAAAACACAGAACAGATCTGGATAATTCAAATTATATGTGAGGACCTAACAATATCACCTTTGTTACCCTTAATGTTCAGAACAATCAAGGCCTTTAAATGTCTTATTACAACCAGGATCCTAATCCTGTAAGTATTACCATTTAGGGATTGGTATTAAGCACTGATAATTTTATTTACCTATTGCCCAAATGACCAGTGATCTTGAATTTAAAGTGAAAAATTTAGACGTGAACAAAATGTGAATATTTAAAGACTTCCAAATTCATGAACTACAAATCATCAAGTGACATGATTTGAAGTCAGAGGTGTATGTTACTGAAATATTAAATCAAAGAATATAAAAATATGTTATTTTACCTTACTACTAGCCATTTCTGATTCTTTAGAAGTTAGTACATTTCCTTTATCCATCATGCTTTAATCCCTATGGTTGCCTCTCCCAAATATAACACTGGATCTAATGCAGTTTTAAATGAAAAAGGGCTGGTAAGTCAATGCCTTCGGGCTTCATTTCATGCCTTCCGGAACACTACCTCCAGGTGCTGTGCTCTAAATGCATCAATTGCTCGAGAAAGTAAATTGATACACTAGCTAAAGGAATTTAACTGTTCCCATTAAAAAAAAACAATGAACATAACAGATCAGCCAGAAGTTTTTCTTTCTGTTACAGAAATTCACTTGCATTTTCTTTTGAGACATTACATACAATGATTCTGCATTATTGAAATTAAGTTGCAAATTTTTGTATCTCAGTTCCTTTGGATTTTTCATATGATGGTTTTGCATCAGTCATTGCAGGTAGATTTGAGCAAGCATTTGTAACATGCATTGAACTAGATATGAATCCAAATATACGTATACTCCCTTTTGTATAATCTATAAAATTGCAAGACAGTCCACAAAACAGGTTTTTCATGACTTGAGTACTGCTGAGTTCCAAGATGCAAGATATGCAGCCACGATAATCTTCGTGTTATTTTTGGTAGTGTTTGGCAAGTATTGAGAGCATTGATGAACTGGAAGGAAGGATCCTGGTTGGAGGCATGTGGGAATCAGCACCAAGTGTTAAAACTTGTTTGATTGCATATCTCCCACCTTTCAACCTGTGAAAGAGCATTTTAGATATTTAGATCCCAATACTTCCATTCTTTCCAAGCCAATAAACTAAAACCACTGTACATTCCTCTTAGCTACAAAAACAGAAAACATAAGTGCTATGTAATTTTTTTTAAATGACTGTTTTTTGCAAAGTGACTGCAATTTTCATTAGACCCTGCACAAATATTCATTGCAAAATGACATCTGGTTTAAGAGTGCAGCATTAGTATGCTTAACATGGAAGAATAAATTAACTAGGTAAAGTCAAGGTACACAATTTATGGTCAGTAGCAAAGTAATAGCATGTGCTCCTAGCATTAGAGCCAAATTCTTATAAAGATGCACATGGCTTTGCTTTTAATGTTGATAGCTATCACATATCAGTTGAAATGAGAACAGAGGCATCCAGCAGCTGTGGTGTCATCACACTGACTGAGCTATCAGTCTTATTAAATAACTCTCAGGCAGCAAACCAAGAAAAAAAGCATCATTTTAATTAACTCTTTGAAGCACCTTACAATTTTGAATAAAGACTGGGAAAATACAACTATTATTAAAATATAAACTGAAATGACTTAAAAACCCTTTAAAGTGTTTAGATCTTGAAATATTTTGTCAAGAATTCATAGCTTGCATTCATAAAATTATACTTTTAGAACCCAAGTTTGCTCAGCAGTACCTATAGTATGGCACGCTTTTTTTTAAACAGATTTTGAGCTTGAGCAAGAAATTGTAACATTTTCAGGGAACTTTATAACAAAATTAACTTGGAAATAACTAATACACTAATTTAGAGATTTCCTGTCCATTAAGAAGTATGAACATGGTTTAGTCTTGGAGAAAAAAAACGAATCATTGATAGTAAATTGGGAATTTCCACAATAAATAACATAGAGTGCCTATGAAAAGTATTCACCTTCCTTGGAAGTTCTCACGTTTTATTGTTTTAAGTCACAGTGGACTTAATTTGGCTTTTCTGACAATGAACAACAGAAAAAGACTTGTGTCAAAGTGAAAACAGATTTGTACAAAGTGATCTAAATTATCTACAAATATAAAACACAAGATAATTGATTGCCTAAGTATTCACCCCCCCCCCCCCAATAAGACGCACCAAATCATCACAGGTGCATCCAATTGCCTTTGAAAGTCACAAAATTAGTTGAATTGTGATGTTTTTGGACATCTGTGTGCAGTCAAGGTGTTTCAACTGACTGTAGTAAAAATACACCTGTACCTAGATGGTCCAACTGCTAGTGAGTCAGTATCCTCGCAAAAACTACACCAAGATGACAAAAGAACACTTCAAGCAACTCCACAAAAAGGTTACTGAAAACCAGAAGTCAGTAGACGGATACGAGAAAATTTCCAAGTCACTGAAGTCACTGAATTGTAAATCTGCCCAGAGCAGGCCACCCTCAAAAACTGAGTGACCATACAAGAAGGGGACCAGTGAGGAAGCCCACCAAGAGACCTTTGACAACTCTGAAGGAGTTACAAGCTTCAGTAGCTGAGATGGGAGAGACTGCACATATAATAACTGTTGCCCAAGTGCTCCACCAGTCACAGCTTTATGGGAGAGTGGCAAAGAGAAAACCACTGTTGAAAAAAAAAACACATGAAATCTTAACTAGAGTTTGTCAGAAAACATGTGAGAGACTCTGAATTCAGCGAGAAGGTTCTATGGTCTGATGAAACCAAAACTGAGCTTTTTGGCCATCAGACTAAATGCTATGTTTGGCATAAGCCAAACACCACACATCATCAAAAACACACCACCCCTACCGTGAAGCATGGTGGCGGCTGCATCATGCTGTGGGGATTCTTCACTGCAGCAGACCCTGGAAGGTTTCTGAAGGTAGAGGGTAAAATAAATACAGGAAAACCTCGATGCAGTCTACAAGAGAACTGCAACTTGGGAGAAAACGTATTTTCCAGCAAGATAATGACCACAAACATAAAGCCAAAGCTACACTGACTTGGCCACTCCAGGACATTAACTTTGTTGTTAAGTCATTCCTGAGACCACACCTCAACCCAATTGAGAATTTGTGGCTGGACTTGTAAAGGGCTGTTCACTCACAATTCCCACGCAATCTGACAAAAGCTTGAGTAGTTTTGTAAAGAAGAATGGGAAAAAGTTGCAGTAACCAGATGTGCAAAACTGTTAGAGACATATCCACACAGACTCAAGGCTGTAATTGCTGCCAAAGGTGCATCTAATAATACTGACTTGAAGGGAGTGAATACTTATCCAATCAATTATTTTGTGTTTTATATTTGTAATTAATTTAGATCACTTTGTAGAGATTTGCTTTCACTTTGATAGGTCTTTTTCTGTTGATCAGTGTCACAAAAGCCAAATTAAATCCACTGCAATTCAATGCTGCAAAACAATAAAACATGAAAACCTCCAAGGGCGGTGAATACTTTTTTAAAAAATATAGGCACTGTATGTACAAATTAAACCTTCACTCTTTAATGGTAGCATACAGTGGTACTTTTGCCATGACTTACAAACAGAAAATCCAGATTCTAAATTATAAAATCTGTAATTCTCACTGATGAACATTTCCAAGAATTAGCTCAAAAAAAATAGGAATTTAACAATTTAATAAGCTGCTCTATAGACATCACAATAAATGAAAATGTCAGCCAGTGGAGTTACACAGACAATACATTGATTATACAGGTTGAGTACCCCTTATCCATAATTTCACAATCCTTTTTCATTGAGTGCTGACATGATGTCACAAATGGAAAATCCCAAAAGGTGCTAGGAAGGTTCCGAGGCAACGTGCAGGTCTCTGCACACCACCGTCAGTCTGAGAAGTGACCTTGCCTATGTAATATGTTAATGAAAAATAGAAAATGAAGAGCTCGATCATAATTTGAAAGAGTGGATTCATCAGCATTGGAGTGAACATATACCAGTTAACGGCATGCAGATCATGAAACAAGCAAAGATTTATATCACGATGAACTGAAAACTGGAGGTAATTGTTTTATGCACAAAATTATTAACAATATTGTATAAAACAACATGTTTCCCCACCCCAATCACAGTAGCTGTGGAATGGGTGGTCGTTTAAAATCATTGAAGCTAATTGTAGAGTTGGAACCCAATAACAGGTGCAGTCATTCAACTCTGACAGTCTATGGAAAACCCAGCTCCATCATGTCAGAATATGCTCTGACTGCAGGCTGCTCACTCTGTGAGCTTCACACCAGCTGTACATGTACTGCAAATAGATTGTGTTTAGACTTGTGTTCCATCCTCAAGGTATCTCATTATATAGATGCAAATATTACAAAAACTGAAATCCAAAACACTTCTGGTCCCAAGCATTTCTGATATGGGATGCTCAACCTGCGCCTGTAAATGTTTACAGGAATATTTTTAACCAATTAAACTTCTGTAGCCTTAAAATGTATTACCCTTAGTTACTAAATTCAGAGTTTAAATCAGCCAAATGCTCAATAAGCAAATTTGTCCAGAATCACAGCTTAAAATGTCCACATGATGAAGTAACTATTTTGCAGACAGTAAAATATAATTCCATTAGTCTGCTAATGTATGCTTTGAATTTTTCTTATGCACCTCTGAAAACACTATTAATGAGGGGAATACTCAAGGCATTCGGAAAATGCTAAGTGTCTCATATGCTGCATTTTACTGAACAATTATCTTCAAATCTAACTTCATTTCATGCAGTTCCTCCAATACCTCAAAATCCTGGTGATGATGTGAAGAGATCTTATGTGAACTGATTATCAAAAAAAAAGGTATTTTGTAATAAAAAAATTTTATGTGGCAGCATTTCATATAAACCACCAATGCTATGCTAACATATATGGGCCAAATACTGGAATCGTCTTCCCAATATAAATGCACATGAAAGATTTTATAATAGGAAATACCTATTCAAAATTTACATTTTCTCACCAAGAGTTGTGCTCTGCAAATTTCTGTGCCTCTCAGACTTTCCAATCGTCTGGGACAAAAATTTCAAAGCATCATCCATCATGTGGAATATCTCTACCACTTACTTTAGTGAAATGCTTGCTTACCACTTAACAAGCTATCAAAAAAAAAGAGAAGCACAGAATTTTCCGTAAGTGATTTTCAGTCTAAACTATTAGATGGTCAAGTGGAGTGATCCAAAACTCCAGAGGCAAACCTGTGGTGGAATTTAGCTCCAGAGCTCATTAGAATATATTGCATTGAAAACACACAGGCAAATCAGATGTGGCATCATTGAGAAAAATTTCCACTCAATGATGGTGTGTGTGTGTGTGTGTGTGTGTGTGTGTGTGTGTGTTCGTTCTCTCTCTCTCTCTCTCTAAAAGGGGGATTGCACTAGGTTGCTTTGTGAAGTTAGCACAAATCTATTTATTTTGCTTTCTAAAGTTATGCAAATAACTGGGATAATATAGCAAGCACATGTGGCTACAGATGCCCATGCTAACTGAAGGCTTGTAAATTGCAATTGCTTCCAGATGGTAGGCAAATTTATTTGAAAACATTTCCTGCACTTTTCAGGGATATGTAGAAAAACTCAATGTAACCCCTGAAGGGAGTAATTATTTAATAACTCAATTCTAAGACATAGCTGCTTTTATCCAGAACAGCTGTTTTCTGTCAGTTATTTGACTCTTTTAAACAAATTGATGTGCTATGTTAGCAATTGACAAGCTAAGGAACTCAAAATCAGTACATGCAAACAAATGCATGTACTAACAAAAATTTATTCCATTTATTAGAAAACATTGTGGTCTGCAAGTAGATCTGATTGATCTCATTATTTTTTCTATTAGTTAAATAAACTACTAAAAAGATGGACAATTATATTTTAATGAAAAGTTTGTAAATTGAAAGCCTCTGTATAATCAACATTTCCATTCCCAATCATTAAATGGTGTGCAGGGTTATCGCAAATGTTAACATAACAAATTTGACACTGCAATTCAAATTTATGAAGCCAAGAAAATTTTACCACCATAGTGAGGGCAGAGGAAAGCAAAGGCTTTGCTATGGTGATTCTAGTCGTGACCAGTCTCTCATGCCCAGAGAATCTGTGCTATATCAATGGTGTAAGCCATGAATGTATCTTTCCTAAGTTTTGAACTTTCAGCAAACGTGAGACAGAGAAAAAGGCCCCATTTTTAAAAAATATATGAACAACAGAGTGGTAGATGTCTGGAACGCACTGCAGGGGTAGTGGTAGAGGCTGATATAATAGAAGCATTTAAAAGACTCTTAGTCACATAGATACAAGTTAAATGGACCGTTATAGGCTGTGATTAGGTTTATGCAAGTCAGCACAGCACAACCTTATGGGTCAAACAGCCTAAACTGTGCTATACTGTTCTATATTCTAAGATTTCTTTTCCCTAAACCAATCAACATACCTTTCCTTTTTGTTCCCTGGGCTCCACCCCTTTTTGAGGACACAGTTAAGTCATTCTCATTTTATCAGTGATAAAGTCACACTAAAAATCTCACTACACGTTTTAAATCAATTCAATGCATAAATATAGCAGCAATTCTGTAATTCAGCACATTCAGAAAGTGTGCATTGCTGAATCCAGTACAAATCTGGCAGAAAGAATCCCCTCAATACTGAATTTCAGCCAATTGCATACAGAGCTCCTATATATTAACTTGCAAGACAAAAGCATTTCTTCATCATCTCTTTTGGCTGAAATGCTAAGAGGGAACTATTTTACAAAGAAAGCATAAAGACTTGCTTTTCCAGTGACAGCTTGATCACCACTGCGAGGGTACATAGTTGTAAGTCGGTGTTGCTGGAGTCCTATAAGCAGGCATGGAAACAGGATGAGGAGCTACTGGCGTTGGGGAATGGGTCGTCAACAAGGTGCCTGCAAGGCAGAATTGAACAAAGTTAAATATTGGTCACATTCAGCTTAAACCAAAAGACAGAATACAATATCAGTTATATCTTCAAAGAAAAAAACCTGGTGATAAATGCATTTATGGAAAGCTAAATGGTTACAAAACCAGACAGAATACATGATCATTTCTGTAACTTCCTCCCCACAAAAATATTCAAGCATAATGGGCACTGTCAACATATTACTGATTTGAACATAGAAAAAAAAACTAGCTTAAACAGAACAAAAACTGAAGGAAATGAGCTCATTTGAATACAAATCAACAAAACTTAAACTTTATTTTTCTGACAGAGCAATCCTTTTTGCTACCTTGCAGTTTAAATTAACTCAAGCAGTTCACTTAGTATTTGACATTAGAACTACAAGGAGACAAGAATATGAAGAGATCTGAAATCAAGAAGACTATAACACGGCAATGTCAGCCCAACACCCAAAGCAATCTAAAAATCACTAGAATGTGCGCAATAGGTGACATATGGGTAACAGCATCTTTAATGTACAAGATGAGAAACTAGCAGAGTGCTTTATCAGTCAAGTCTGAATGTAATAAAGGCATGGGTAAAACTTTCAGCAACAGGTGGAGGTAAATCATGAGCCAGATAGAAGCAGGTACATGGTGGAAACCCAGGTACTTTTTTGTTCAGCCTCAAATTATTAACAAGATGAGAATGGAATTAGGAACAAAGGAAGAGGGGGCTTTGGCCTATAAAATCACTTTAAAGGGAATTACTAGTTATTCAAAACTGGGTGTCAGAAAACAGTGTCGAGGAACCACAGTGAAGACTTAAAAAGATAGGACAGCATCATCAGAATACAAAGGTTGTACTGCATGCTGCTGCTAAGAAGCAAAGATCAATGAAATATACTTTGAAGAATCCCGATGTACGTATGAGACGGAATAATTGAAATGAGCAATTATGACTATATAGAATATTAGACAAGGGAATTTCCAACATATTGGAAGAAAATGAGTGGACTTGGAGGTAAATGGTCACTAGATCTTAACTATTGAGAAACAGCAAGGTTGTTACTGGAACTTGGAGGGGCAGGAATTTGAATGAATGGACAATTGGACATGAGGTTGGAAGGCACCAACTCAATAAATTTGCAACCACTTCATATAATCTTTATAGTTTTCCAAACACTGGTAATGTCATATTAACTGAAATTAAATTTCCCAGCTACGAACTAAACAATTGTTGTTTCTTCACTTTCTTTTAAAATGTAATGTTCTTGAACAACTTGAAGTATTAAATTGCCTGACTCCCCACTTAACATTTTAACACTTCACTTTCCACTTACTTCATTAGTAGCACACTGTGCATTAGATTTGGTTGACAATCATACTTGTAACATTGGTCTTGAAAAAACGGAAACCCACCTGCTGACATTGCCATAGTGGTCCCAGCTACCATTCCCATGGCAACACCATTTGCTCTGGGTGATGGAATTGGTTGTGGGTACATGGCAGCAGGCATTCCATTCGGCTGGACAACTGTGGTATGATGAATTACATGAGGTGGGGCTGCATATAGTGGCTGTGTATAGTAAGTGCCTTGCTATTTAACAAAAAAAAGTGAAAGAAACTGTTGAGGGATAATTGAAAGAGTAAATTAGGACATTCATAGAACACACAATATGAATCTTCAAATTCTAGACAAATGAAATACTCTCAAATATCATACAATTTCACAAAAACAGTTGACATATTACATTGGGGACAGTGTAGCATAGATATGTTGTAGCATAAACATACAGAATCTGTAATATAAACTGCTCAAAGCCATTTCAATTAGAAAAACTGTTCCTAGTAAATTATATTACAAAGTGAAGATGCTTTAAATACTCAATGAACCAGGCAGCATCCATGCAAAGAGAAATGAGGTTTCAAGTCAATGACTTGTCTTTGAAACTTAGAAGTGTCACAAGTTAAACAAACCTTGAGATGCAGAGAAAATGGAGAGACATAGAAGATGAAGAAACAAAAAAAAGATGGAAAAGAATTTAACAAAAGCAATGGTCAATCACTGGTGGTGCTCAAAGCATTGTAAATTGGATAGAAAAATCAGTATCTGAAACCACCAGAAGAAAAATACTGATTGGTGGAAATATGAGATACAAAGGCAAGGACTGCTGATCATATGAAATTACCAAACTCCTGTATAGGAGCCCAGAATGTTGGAATGAATCGAGCTCCAAGCAGAGCTGCCTGAGCTTTGTTTGACGAACATAGATCAGAATGGAAGTAGATTGGGGAATTAAACTAGTAGCTTAGGTGAACACTACTAGACTGAGTGGACGGGGTATACAAAATGTTTACTCAATCCGTATTTGATTTCTGCATGTCAAGGAGATCACAATGTTAACCACAAATGCAACATATTAAACTACCTTACTTTAATGTTGCTTGGGGCTCTAAATGATGGTAGGTGAGGTTGTAAGTGGACAGACGTTGCACGCCCAACAGCTATACTGGAAAATACTCTTGCATGAAGAGTGTGTTTTGGTAGGGATGGAAAAGTTAAGAGTGCCAGAGAGAATGCTGATAGGGGAGGAAAGTGGTGGTATCAAAGTTAAGGTGTTGGAAATTTCACACAATAGTTTTCTAATTGAAGAGCACGGTGGTGTGGAAGGCAAAGATAAATGGAACCCAGTCCTTGGGTGAGTCAAAGTGAGAACAAAATCTATGTAAATAGAACAGATATGATTAATAGCCTCACAAACACTATAGTTCAGAGGGGAGATGTCAGAGGAGAGGATGCAAGCAGGAAGATGATTTGGATTGGACTCATTGTATTTTATTTAATCTGATGAATCTTATCCCTGCTTGTTCTATTCCATTGCAAACACTTCACATTTTATTGAAACCCTATTGATTGAGACCCGATCTGAAGCTAGCTCAGCTACATTAGACCATAAGACTTAGGAGCAGAATTAGGCCATCTGGCCCATCAAGTCTGACCCGCCATTCAATCATGGCTGATCCTTTTCTCTATCTTCTCCTCAACTCCCGTTCCTGGCCTTCTCCCCGTAACCTTTGATACCATTTCCAATCAAGAACCTATCAATCTCTGCCTTAAATACACCCAACAACCTGGCCTCCACAGCTGCACGTGGCAACAAATTCCACAAGTTCACCACCCTTTGGCTAAAGCAATTTCTCCGCATCTGTTTCGAAAGGGCACCCCTCTATCCTGAGGCTGTGCCCTCTTGTCCTAGACTCTCCTACCATGGGAAACATCCTTTCCACATCTACTAAACACAAAGTACACTGCAGATACTGTGGTCAATCAACAAGTACAAACAAGCTGGAGGAACTCAGCAGGTCGGGCAGCATCCATTGAAATGAGCAGTCAACGTTTCAAACTGAGACCATTTGACTGAAGGAGGAGGGGACAGGGGCCCACATCTAGTCCATCTAGGCCTTTCAACGTTCAAAAGCTTTCAATGAGCTTTCATCCTTCTGAATTCCAGCGAGTACAGACCCAGAGCTATCAAATGTTCCTTATATGATAATCCGTTCATTCCTGGAATCATCCTTTGGACCCTCTCCAATGCCAGCACATCTTTTCTAAGATGAGGGGCCCAAAACTGTTCACAATACTCAAGGTGAGACCTCACCAGTGCCTTATAAAGGCTCAGCATCACATCCTTGCTTGTTTTCTAGACCTCTTGAAATGAATGCTAACATGGCATTTGCCTTCCTCACCACCAACTCAACCAGCAACTTAATCTTCAGGGTGTTCCACACAAGAACTCCCAAGTCCCTCTGCATCTCAGATTCCTGGATTTTCTCCGTTTAGAAGATAGCCCACACATTTAATTGTAATACCAAAGTGCATGACCATCCATTTCCTGACATCCTGCCCTCTGACACTTACCACTTTTTTGCCCATTCTCCTAATTTGTTTAAGTCCTTCTGCAGCCTACCTGTTTCCTCAACACTACTTGCCCCTCCACCAATCTTCACATCATCTGTAAACTTGGCCACAAAGCCATCTATTCCATCATCTAAATCATGTATATACAGCATAAAAAGTGGTCCCAACACCAACCCCTGCAGAACACGACTAGTCACTAAAAAGGATGTTTTTATTCCTATTCACTGCCTCCTACCAATCAGCCAATGCTTTAACCATCTTAGTAACTTTCCTGTAATACGATGGGCTCTTAACTTCGTAAGCAGCCTCATATGTGGCATCTTGTCAAAGGCCTTCTCAAAGTCCAAATACACAACATCCACTGCATCCCCTTTATCAATCCTACTTGTATTCTCTTCAAAAAATTCCAACAGGTTTGTCAGGCATGATTTTCCCTGAAGGAAACCATGCTGACTATGCACTATCTTGTCCTGTGTCACCAAGTACTCCGTCACCTCAGCCTTAACAAATCACTCTAACATCTTCTCAACCACTGAGGTCAGGCTAACTGGTCTATAATTTCCTTTCTGCTGCCTTCCTCCTTTCTTAGAGTGGACTAATGTTTGCAATTTTCCAGTCCTCTGCCAGAGTCCAATGATTTTTGGAAGATTATTTCTAATGCCACAACAATCTCTAAATCAACCTCTTTCAGAACCCTAGGTTGCAATTCATCTGGTCCGGGTGACTTACGTACCTTCAGGTCTTTCAACTTTTTGAGCACCTTCTCTCTTCTAATAGCAACTGCACCCACTTCTCTTCCTTCACACACTACATGAGACATACGACTAGTATCTTCCACAGTGAAGAATGACGCAAAAACCTCAATTAGTTCAGCAGCCATCTCGTTGTCCCCCATTATTATTTCTCTTGCCTCATTTTCTAACGGTCCTATATCCACTCTCATTTCTCTTTTATTTTTAACATACTTGAAAAAGCTTTTATATCTTAAGATTGATTCGGTTCTTTAACAACAGAAAAGAATATTTTCTTCTCAGTTCAATTATCAAAATAATTTAGAGTGGCAAGTTCAGCACATATAATTCTAAATCTGATTTCATTAACCACACATTCTACATTTGACCGTTTGATCAGGACTAAAATGTAGCAACAAATATTTTGGAGGTTCAGCATTTCCTCTGCATTTTTTTGTAATCTAATGTTTAATGTCATTCTCAGGATAAATCCAGGTTAAAAGTCATTTGGTTATGGCAAGGTGATACAGTTTGTGCTACTAAATTGATTTGCACCTATTTTGTATTATGGCAAAGTATAAACATAGGCACAGCACATGTACCCACAGTTTCCTCCATCACAGTTCAGCAGTGAATTCAAGGATTAGCACAAAAAAGATCAAATTCAAAGACAACAGACATGATCTCTTCAATCATGATCCTGCACATCACTTAAAATAAATAATGTCTTTTCCCCATCCAAATCTGTTTACCAAATTTGTCCATTCTATACAAAAAACTTCCCATGGGGTAAAACACAAATGTAGATTGCTTGAAAAAAAAAAGGTTTCCTTCTGCTAGGATATAACCTATATATTTTATTCAACACACAAAATGCTGGGACGACACGTGACGATGTTGGATCGAGACGCTGGAACCCAGCTCTCCCATAAAAAATCAATAAGTTAATGTTTAAGTGAAGAAAAGTTAGTCAATACTTTCTAAAAGTTACTTATAAACTACTCCGGATTTTTCAAGTTATGCCTCACAAACAGAAGATGAAGAAAACTACTACCGTGAAAACAACGCAAGTTGGAACAGAATCAAGGCCCACTTCTGCCAAAGAACCGTGGGCTCAGGTACACTATACTACTGGCGATACATAACAGGAAACTGTGGCAACATTGACAATTTTAAAGAAAAAGACCAACGAGAACTGCGCAAACATGAAGGAAGGAGCATATGCAAACGGGAGCAACCAGAACTACAAATCCCAGTTACGAATGAAACCAAAAGTGAAAGTGAATCTGAGGGAGAGTCAGATTCTTTGGAAAAATCATACGAAGATGGAGGTTAAAGTTTTTCTGGAAATATAGAAAAGACTTTGATGCAAATAATGCATAAATTAGAAAAATTAAACTCATTAAAAGTAATCAAAAAAAGAGTGATAAATATGGAGATTATGTTTGATAAAATGACAAAAAGACAGGAAAAAATGGAAAAGAGAATTATAGATTTGGAAACTAAAACGGAAGACATGGTTGAAAGAATGAATAAAATGGAAAATGATACTACTGCCTGGACGTAAGAAAGAAAACAATTCATGGAAAAAATTAATAAGCTTGAAAATTTTAGTAGACGAAACAATATTAAAATTGTTGGACTTAAAGAAGATATAGAAGGAGAAGATCCAATAAATTTTTTTCAAAAATGGATCCCTGAAAAATTGGAAATGGAAGGAGAAACTCTAATTGAGATTGAAAGGGCTCATAGAGCTTTAACATCAATATCTCAAGCTGATCAAAATCCACGATCAATTTTGATAAAATGCTTAAGATACCAAGATAAAGAAAAGATCCTGAAGGTGGCTACCCAACGTGCCAAAAAGAGAAACGGGCCATTGATGATAGCAGGGAAGGCAGTTCTTTTTTATCCTGATATAAGTTATAACCTCTTGAAGAGAAAGAAGGAACTTAACCCAGCGAGAAAAGTTTTATGGGAAAAGGATTATAAATTTATAATGCGTCACCCAGCAACACTGATAATTTTTTTGGAGGAGGGAAAAAGAAGATTTTTTTACCGATTATTGAGAAGCGGAGGAGTTCGCACAAAAACTTTCATCTATTTGCTAATTACACATAGAGATTTCCAAGCGTAATGGATTAAAGATGAAGATAGAGACAGTGAATGGAAGTGATGGACATTTAAGGATGATACAGGGGAGAAAAGCAAAATTTCAGAAATACTAATTGAGAATAGTATTTTTTTTCTTCTTGTATATGTATGTGTGTGTGTGTGTGTATATATATATATATATACACACACACACACACATATACACATACACTTGTTTATGTTGCAGGGGGGCTGAGGAGCTTTGGATCGATTACTACGGGATTCACGTGTGTAATCATGGCGATCGCCATGACCCGTACAGCAGAGGGTGGTAATGTTGTGTTCTTTTTTTTCACAACATTAGTAGGGGGGTATTTTGTTTTTTTCTTTATACTCTATTTTTCTTCTGTCTTTCCGCCTGGATGATCGGTGGGGACACACATAGCAACATGGAGAATCTTAAAAAGATTTCCGAAGATACCATGAAAGTTGAAAGATTAGGTATTATTATAGATTGGAGTAACATAATTAAAAATAATGACTAATTTACTGAATTTTTTAAGTTTTAATGTTAATGGGCTTAATGGACCGGTGAAAAGAAAAAGAATTTTAACATAAATTAGAAAAATGAAAACATTTTTACATTATATAGCTTTTTTTACAAGAAACACATTTAACAGACATAGAACATCAGAAATTAAAATGGGTTGGAAATGTTATTGCAGCTTCATTTAATTCAAAGGCAAGAGGAGTTGCAATTTTGGTTAATAAAAATTTACCAATTAAAATACAAAATGTATTGATTTGGCGGGAAGATATGTAATACATTGTCAAATTTTTTCAGAACTATGGACTCTTATGAATATTTATGCACCAAATGAAAATGATGTAAAATTTATACAAGAGGTCTTTTTGAATTTGGCTAACGCACATGACAAAATATTAATAGGTGGAGATTTTAATTTTTGTCTAGATCCAGTTTTAGATAGATTAACAAAGGTTGTCACAAAATCAAAAGTAGTAAAATTAACTCTATCATTGATGAAAGACTTAAATTTGATTGATATATGGAGAAGAATTAATCCAAAAGAAAGAGATTCATTTTATTCAAATAGACATAAAACATATTCAAGGATAGATTTTTTCCTATTATCAACGAATATTCAAGATAGAGTGAAAAATATGGAATATAAAGCGAGAATATTGTCAGATCATTCTCCTTTGATAATGACAATGATAGATAAAGAGGAATCATTTGATAGATGGAGATTTAATTCAATATTACTAAAACTTCAAGATTTTTGTGATTTTATGAAAAAGCAGATTCAGTTCTTTTTAGATACAAATTCACATTCAGTTGATGATAAATTTCTATTGTGGGAAGCAATGAAGGCATATTTGAGAGGTCAGATAATAAGATACTTCTAAAATTAAGGAATATATGATAGAAATAGATCAATTGGAAAAAGAGATCACAAAATTAGAAAAAGAATCTCAAAGAAATATGACAGAAGAAAAACAAAGACAACCTATTAATAAGAAGTTACAATATAATACACTTCAGACATATCAAACAGAAAAAGCAATTATGAGAACTAAACAGAGATACTATGAACTAGGTGAAAGATCACATAAGGTCCTTGCATGGCAGTTAAAACAGACCAGACTTCTAAAACAATAAATGCAATTCGAACAAGAGTAAATAAAATTACTTATAAACCTTTTGAAATTAATGAAATTTTTAAGAATTTTTATTCTGAGTTGTATAAATCAGAATCACAAAATGATAATGTCAAGATAGAAAGGTTTTTATCACAAATAACTCTTCCAAAATTAAATACAGAAGACCAGAAGGGATTAGATATGCCTTTTACATTGAAAGAGGTCGAAGAAGTCCTAGGATCATTTCAAAGTAATAAATTTCCAGGAGATGGTTTTCCACCTGAATTTTATAAAAAGTTTAAAGATGTATTAATTCCTCCTTTTATGGAGTTAATACATCAAGCGGAAAGAACGCATAAACTTCCAGAATCTTTTTCGACAGCTATTTTAATAGTATTGCCAAAAAAAGATAGAGATCTTTTAAAGCCAGCATCATATAGACCTATTTCTTTATTAAACACTGACTATAAAATATTAG
Organism: Hypanus sabinus; assembly: GCF_030144855.1. NCBI lineage: Eukaryota > Metazoa > Chordata > Chondrichthyes > Myliobatiformes > Dasyatidae > Hypanus > Hypanus sabinus. The sequence goes on along the minus strand of NC_082707.1, from coordinate 83,408,450 downwards.
CAAAAATCTTATCTAACAGATTATCTAAATACTTACCAAAATTAGTACATATGGTTCAAACAGGATTTACTAAAAATAGACAATTGGCAGATAATATAACTTGGTTATTTAGTATAATTCATTTGGCGCAAAAGAGGGAGGAAATGAGTGTGGCAGTTGCTTTAGATGCAGAAAAAGCAATTGATAGATTGGAATGGGATTTTTTATTTAAGGTATTGGAAAAGTATGGATTAGGAATATCTTTTATAAAATGGATTAAAACCTTAAATACTAATCCCAAAGCTAAAGTAGTGACAAATGGTCAAATTTCAACACCATTTCAGTTAACAAGGTCAACTAGGCAAGGTTGTCCATGATCACCTGCTTTATTTGTGTTGGCGATAGAATCATTAGCTGAATTAATTAGAATGGACCCAGATATTAAGGGTTTCAGAGTTAATCAGGAAGAATACAAGATTAACTTATTTGCTGATGATGTTCTGTTTTATTTAACAAACCCATTGCACTCGTTGCGTAAATTATCCCATAGATTAGAAAAATATGGGAAAATATCAGGTTATAAAATAAATTGGGATAAAAGTGAAATTTTACCTCTTACTAAAGGAGATTATAATCAATGTCGATTAATAACTCAATTTAGATGGCCGGCAAATGATATACAATATTTAGGTATAAGGGTTGATAATGATATAAAGAACTTATATAAATTAAATTACTTACCATTATTGAAAAAAATTCAAGAAGATCTTGATAAATGGATGGCATTACCAATAACATTAGTAGGTAGAGTAAATACCATAAAAATGAATATATTCCCTAGATTACAATACTTATTTCAATCACTACCAATACAACTACCCCAGAAGTTTTATCAAGAGTTAAATAAATATGTGAGGAAGTTTCTTTGGAAAGGTAAGATGTCAAGAATATTGTTGGAAAAATTGACATGGAAATTTGATCTAGGAGGGTTAAAATTTCCAAATTTTAAGAATTATTATAAAGCAGATCAACTTAGATTTATTGCATCTTTTTTTCAGAGATAGACCGGCATGGATTAGAATAGAACTAGATAAAATAGGAGAAAATACACCAGAAGATTTTATATATAAATGGGAATCTAAATGGATACAGGAAAAGAAAGAATCTCCTATATTAAAGCATTTGATTGACTTATGGAATAAGATAAATGTTGATGATGAGACAAAGAAATCTTTATTAGCAAAGAGATCTTTAATTCAAAATATTCCTTTTACAATGGATAATCAACTTTTATATAACTGGTTTTAAAAAGGGATTAGATATATAGGAGATTGTTCTGAAGGAGGTATATTAATGTCATTTGATCAATTAAAGAATAAATATAAAGTATCAAACAACACTCTTTTTTGTTACTTCCAATTAAGGGCTTATTTAAGAGAAAAATTAGGTCAAACAATGTTATTGCCGAACTCTAATGAAATAGAAACTTTAATTCAAAAAGGAAAGACTAAAAAATTTATTTCTTGTATGTATAGCTTGATTCAAAAACAGGCAATTAAACAAGGAGTCCATAAGTCAAGACAAAAATGGGAAAGTGACTTGAATATTAAAATTGAAGAAACAAATTGGTCAAGACTATGTTTTGATAGTATGACAAATACAATAAATGTCTAGTTAAGATTAGTGCAATATAATTTTTTACATCAATTATATATTATGCCACAAAAAATAATTAAATTAAACCTAAATTTATCCGATCAGTGTTTCCGATGTAAACAAGAAATCGGTACTTTTTTACATTCTACTTGGTCTTGTTCTAAAATTCAACCTTTTTGGACAAATTTAAGAGTTTTATTGGAACAAATTATTGGAACACAACTTCCACATAATCCAATATTATTTTTATTAGGTGACACTGAAGGGATAAAATTGAAACCCAAATTGAATAAATATCAGAAAGAATTTATAAAAATTGCACTGGTAGTAGCCAAAAAGGCTATTGCAGTTACTTGGAAATCGGATGCATACTTAAGTACAGATCATTGGAAGAATGAAATTTACAGCTGTATTCCACTTGAAAAAATTACTTATAATTTAAGAGATAGATATGAAACATTTTTGAAAATTTGGCACCCTTATTTACAAAAGGCAGTATTAAATATATAAGTGCTCCGAACATAAAATAATTGGTTATTTGGGGAAAGAAATAAATATATATACTAAAGTTATTATGAACTCCATGGAGCATGTGGGGATCTTCCGATATCCAGGCAATCTTTTTTTTCTTTTTTTTTCTATAGGGATGTTAGGAGGGAGGGGTTAAGGGGAGGGGGAAGGGTATTTTTTTTTTACATATTTTCTTTTTCTTTCTGTAATTATTTGAAAACTCAATAAAAAAAGTTTTTAAAAAAACCCACACAAAACGCTGGAGGAACTCAACAGGTCAAACAGCATCTATGGGAAACAATAATAGTCAACGATTTGGGCCGAGACCCTTCATCAGGACTAAAACATCAACTGATTACTTTTTCCCAAATGTGCTGCCTTACCCGCTGAGTTCCTCCAACATTTTGTATGTGTTGCTTTGGATTTCCAGCATCTGCAGATTTTTCATGTTTGTGATACTATATATTTTATGCTTATTCTAAGTTGGATCATTAACTCATTGTTGGATTATCTCAACATACTAGCTAATTCTGGAAATTCAGCGTTTGCAAAAGCTGATTTTCTATATCATACTCCAGTGGGAATACTCCACCTACCATTCAGCCATCTCACAGTAAATTAATTTTAAAACACTTTAAATACATTCTATGCCTTCAAGCACATGATCCAGATTAGACTCTGTCTTGAAGCATTTTGAATAAATGCTGGCTGATCACCCAACATTGAAAATGCAATTGGTTGACCTAAGGTTCTACCTAAAATGCACTGACATCACAATAGGTCTGCACTTGCACAGATTTAACAAAGATACTTTACTGAAGCCACATGATTTAGTACCACAAATTTTAATAATGAACAAAAAAAGAAGTCATTTATAAATGTAAAGCCATGATGTAAATCTGGTTATGTGGAAGAAATTAATTTAATACAAAATCCAGATAAAATATTCTGTAATGCTTCAGCTGTGGAAAAATGCTTCAGAAAATAACGCTTGATGCATAACCAGAAACAAAGATTCTAAAACTGTCAGAAGCATCAGGGAAGCATAAACAATTCTATGATGCTTTGATAATACATCTGCAGTCCAAACAGCTGAAAACAAACATCTTATGCCAGGATTTATACAGCTGAAATTCAAGGCTATCTGCAATACAAAATACAAATTGGTTGCAAGTTCTGAAACAAGATCTTTGGCCCATTAAGTAACAGAATAATCACTAGTCACACTTAATCGAAGAGCAGACCATCAAACATTTTAATTTCAATAGGTTTGTGGAACAAACTGCTATCTCAAACCTGTGCATAAGGATTCTGTTGTGGATAGGCACTTCGAACTGGATATACAGCTGCCTGGTATGGGTTGGGAGAGGAGGAGTAGGGTGGTACAGCTCCACTGGTCGGAGAACATGAAACTTTATAAGGTGTGCCCGGTGTATAACCTGAAACAAAGCAGAATCCAAGAATGGTAGAATAACCATTAATCAGGGATGCGCGAGTCATTCCAAAATGATGCAAAGAGCTGGTGAAATAACAGAAAAACTATTTCAGCAAATATATATTTCACTGCAAACTAAGGACGATACATAATCATAATATTAACTATTAAGATGCCAATTCGAGTTTCATAATATTTGAGTGAAAGCTCAGAGTGAGAAACAGCAAACAGTAAGGAAGGTAAATGGAATAACTGGCTTTGTTGCAAAGGAGTTTGAGTATACACCAGAAAAGTCTTGCTTCTATTAAACAGAATTGAGAATACCACAAATGGGGAACAGTCTTCAGCAAATAAGTCTTGCTTCCATTGTATTAGAACTTTGGTGGGCACACATGAATACATTCCAATTGAGATCTCCTATGGAGGAGGGATATACTTTCACTAGAGGTAGTCAATTGAGGATTGACTAAATTTATTCTTAGGAGGAAGGAGTTACTTTATGAGGAAAGGATGATTAGCTTGAGTCTATGCTGATTGATCTTTAGTAGAATAAAGTATAATTATTGATGCACATTGCATTGGCGCGTGGCCAAGTGGATAAGGCGCTCTTCTAGTGATCTGAAGGTGAGCTTTGGCTGCATGTGTGTCCTTCAGCAAGGCACTTAACCACACATTGCTCTGCAATGACACTGGTGCCAAGCTGTATGGGTCCTAATGCCCTTACCTTGGACAACAGCTGGTCTTCCATAAAAAAAAACCTTGCCCAGGCTTGCGCCCTGGAAACTTTCCAATGCACAAATCCATGGTCTATTGAGACTAATGGAGGCCTACTGATACACATTCAATTCTGTGGGGAAGTTCTTTACCATAATTACACTCTTCTATATTTATTAAATTAAATGTTAAAGGAAATCTGTTATCTCTGAGCTTTACTTGGTGTGTAAATACACAGTGCAGTTCTTATCACTCCGCTCATTAAAACCAACAAGAACAAAAAAGGCCTATTATATAATTGAGTTTCAGTCCTAATAAACACATTAGAATAACTGGGTACCTTCTGAATCAGACATCCGCTACATGGGTAAATAGTTATTTTTGCTGGTCACTGATTACATGTAATAATTAGCAAGGTGCATTACCTGTTGGGAAGGCTGGATTTGTACCAGCATACACAGTAGGAGTAAAGGCAGGAGCAGCTGCTGCATAACCAACCGGAAAACCTGCTTTGTTCAAAAAAATAATAAACGGACAAATTAATCCAAAGCAATTTAAAAATATAACAGTAAAAAAAAACAAAATTTATTACTCATAAAACCCATGGCACAAATTGCAACCATACTTCTGAGAATCACTTCCAACAGTTAAAAATTATTTTCAGCTTCTCTCTCCAATCACAATGATCAATTAACATTCTCATTGCTGATGACAAAGTGAAATAATGAAAGTTAAGTGGAAATCAAAGTCAATGACTCACTGAATATTACTATGACTTGTACCATTTCAAAGAAACAAACTTCATTCCATTCTCAAGAAATATACAATTCAAACATATTACTGACTAGTTTTTTTTAAACTTGGGTCTTTGCAAATTTTGAGATCTAATGAAATGAAATTTAGAGCTCCTGCAGTTAAACATCAAATCTTCGTGCTGATTTTATCTGTGATTTTTCACTCCTTCCCTTTGGTGCCACCTTCCACACAACAAATGAGCATTTTTTCTTAACTTAGCAAATTAAATTAATTGTTTACCTGGATATCCAATTCCTTTTGGATTCGCATATGGAACCCCTGAAGCACCTGAACTATAGACTGGGTTCATGGTTTTTATTCTGAGGAGCTGTGGAATAGAAAACATATTAAGTATTTTTCCCACCACTGTCTGTCAGTTTATATGTTCTCCCAATGATTGTGGAGCTATTACTGTCTGGTTTGGTACAGCGTCCTTTCACAATATATGAAAACTACAGTGAACTGTCAGGCTGGCAGAAAAAGACATTGGCTGCAGTCTACCATCATTGTAGGATTTGCATGCGTCCAGGATTTTAAAAAGAGGGCATAAAAAATCATTCACCCTGCACTATCCACTATTCACTATCCACCCTGCAAACAGCCTTTTCCAAAAAGATCCTTCTGGAAAGCAATGAAGGGTTATTACAACAACATACCATCTTAAAAGTTACTTCCCCCAGGCAATTAATCTGATCAACTACAGGATCCCCTGCTATCCAAAGGTAGAGCATTCCTATGAAACTGTTTGTAAGCTGAAATGCCGTAAAGCAAAGAAGCAATTACCATTAATTCATAAGGAAAAACTTTTGAGCGTTCTTAGACCCAAAAAAAACCTACCAAATCAAACCAATTAACACAAACATATAGTAAAACCAGGAATGATATGATAAATATACAGCCTATATAAAATAGAAATATTGTATGTACTGTGTAGTTTCACTTATCAAAATCGGGAAGACAGCGAGCCAAAATCAACGTGGAGAAAAAAAATCAGCATGTACACGCATGCGTGCATAACAGCCCGCACAAGGCTTCACAGTCATGTTGGTCTTTCTTGGGGTAACACATGTATAAAGTGGGCTTTTTTTTTGTAAAAGCGAAGATCCTCTTTGGTTAGCAAAAGCAGGTACTAATATAGGTCTTTCGTAAAAGCAAGCTGTCGTAAAGCAAACTTTTGAAAAACGGGGGCCACCTGTACTGTAGTTAGCCCTTCCTCCCCACTGCCCCTCTCCATCTAATACCCCATGACTGCACTGCACATAGATAACTTTTTAATAATGCTGATTACATTGTAAATAATTGCTGGTATTTATGCTTTTTATTCCATATCAGTCCATTAATCTCTAAGATTATTTTGTTATAGAATTCTTTACAATTGTTGAATGTTGTTTAATGTTGCATGTTATGCCCACACCAACAAGGCAAATTCCTATTAAGTGTATACGATGAATAACATTGCCCTTGACTCCCTCTCACCAGGAAATAATTCAGATGTATTAACTTAGCAATGTTTTTTTTAAACAAATTATGTTTTTTAGCCAAACTTAAGCTTTGGAGAATAAAGCTTTGCTTTTCATTGTAAGCAGGAATTGCTTACAGGAAGCAATGCGCAAAGTTCAATACTATGTGAAATACTTTCAGTGGCAAAACAATTCCTTATCAAGCGCCAAAATGACTTTGCTGCCAAATTTTCTGAAGTTTCAGATTTTCTATTGTAACAGATCAACACTGAAAACCTCTATAGCTGACCTCAACGTTCACCATCTATAACACACACCTGGGAGTGTGTTATAGATGGTGACACTTCACTGGGATTACAGAACCATTACACCTATGACTGGTTTGTAACAAAAACATTTTTATAAATTAAAACCAGACTTGTGCAGCTGATCTGAAGGCTTAAATAACTATGTGGTACAGAACCTTCAAATCAAGCTGTGACTGTATTCTACAGTATTCCCTTGTACTCCAAGACTTCTTTGAAGTTCTCACATATGTTGGTTGGACCAGGTTATTCCAGTTACTGTAAGCAAAGCCTTTTCTTGCCATACTTCCTTTTTGTTAAAGCACCCCCAGGAGAGTACTAAATTTTTCAGAGAATTCTTCACACAAGATTTGTTTCAATTCTACCCAATTTGGAATTCAGAGAACTAGCAAACCACATCAACAAACTTAAACACTAAAGATTCTACATATGCTGGAAATCCAAGTAACATACATAAAATGCTGGAGGAACTCAACAGGTCAGGTAACATCAATGAAGTGAAATAAAGAGCCAACATTTCAGGCCGTGACCCGCGTATCAGGACTAGTGTATCCCGCCCTTTTGGCTCATTTTAGTTATTTTGTAAGAAACACAATTTTAGCTTCCATAGAAGACCTATCTTCCAAAAATAATCTCTACAAATCATTAAGATGGACCAACATTTAAGATTCTAATTAGTCCAGTCAAGATGGCACCTGTGTACAATACTCTTGTAGTCATGAAACCAGCTTTTTCACTCAGCAGCATGAGCAAATCTCGCGGAGTGAAGACTGCAGGATGGCGCATGAGCCAACCTTTGATCCCATTTCACCGATTAAAGTGATAAGGGCAACTGAAACATCAAGAAGTGTATGGAAGTTTGGAGATCGTTTGGGTGTTCCAGCACTCTGCAGTCTCCGAAAGAATTCCAGGAGGCAGTATATATGAACCTCACAGCAAGCATGCTGCAGGATGGTGCGCAAGCCAAAGCGTGGCCTCATTTTGCAGATTAAAGCTCCCATTCTGCACCGATTAAAGCTACAAGGGAGACTGAAGTATTGAAGCAAGTGCGGAGGATGAGCACCAGATGCTTATCTTTTAATTGGTTGTTCTGAACTGCAAACGGGAAAGCCTGCTGCTGCACTCTGGCCTGGAGAGTATTGTCCAGGTTTTTTTTTCTGTGTTTGAGATGTGGACTTTGAACCATAGACTCAATTTTTCAGTCTTACAGTTTTTATACCGTGTTTTTTGCATGAACTTTTCATTTTTTTGTGCGAGGAGGGGGGGGGGGGCTTTGAGGGTTGATGCGCCTGGTCTATTTTGTTCAGTTTTCTTTTGCGAGGAGGTGGGATTTGGAGGTTGATGATCGTGCTTGCTGCCTTTCCTTTCTTTCTTGGTTTCATGGCTACCTGGAGAATTGAAGAATTTCAGTGTTGAACACTTTGATAATAAATTAACCTTTGAGCCTTAGTCTCAAATGGTTTTTGTAGAAGTTCAATTGAAACTGAAACAGAATATTGAATGACGAGTTAGGGTGGGGAGGGCTGATGTGGCAGCAGTGGTAGAAAGAGGCTAGTTCAGAGAAAATGCTCAAATAATTTCAGGATTCATGTGAAACAGAATTAATGTATACAGAGGTTACTGTCTTTTCAACAGATCAACATTCAGAGCAGATGAACTCAGATGATAGTATTTTAAGAAAATATCAGATTTAAGAAGCTAGGTATAGCTGTACAATGGCTATAATTTTTTTTTAAATATGACAGCAATTTTTACATCAAACATTTTAAATAAATTTCAAAGGCTAGATATTAAAAAAGCAGAGTATGTCAATTTGCTTTAGACAATTATCATCTAATAAATTCCTTACTCTCTGACGTCTTCTGTTTAATAAATCGAATTGACAGATTAAAATAGTCCAACAAAACATCATTGAAGATCAACTCCAGATTTGAAATAATGATAAATCAAACCACCAACACATTTTACCACTTCACAGAAAAGCACACTTTTGCTCTCAAAATATTAATTCCATATACATCCAATAGGCCCATTTGCAAATGACAGAATTCATAAAACAATATGATTATAGGTAAATATTATAATGAAACATAGCTAGAGGCACTAAGTTTTAACGTACAAACATGGTGGTCATATACATTGAAACAAAAGAACTGTCCACTGTAGCAAAATAACACCAAAACAGTTTTTATATATCCCTCAGACAAGAAAATTATGGGCTTAAAAAAGCTTCCCAAAATGAAAACAGCAAGTGAACTTAATATTCCTTCTTTGCACAATTTTATTTACTTGCGCCAATGAAATCACAAATAAAAATTATGAAAGGTGGACTTAAAATATGGTGTTATTGCCCATTCCATGCAAAGCACTGAAGGATGTGTAGTACATTTAAAAAATCCACTCATCTCCCAGTCTTACACAAAATCCTACAAATATATCTGCTATGTTGTAGCAACAATGCAATGCAATAATTTAACAGCAAGGTGCATCTTTAAATAAAAATTTAAAGAAAACAATTTACCCTTAACAATGTACAGGGAAAAAGAGAAGCAAGATTGACTTGTGTAACACTTCCCGTACTCCACTCTCTCTACACCCATGACTGTAGGGCTAGGCACAGCTCAAATGCCAACTATAAATTTGCTAACGATACAACCATTGCTGGCAGAATCACAGATGGAGACAAATGGGTGTACAGGAACGGGAGAAACCAGCTAGTTGAGTGGAGTCACAGCAACAACCTTGCACTCAGCGTCAGTAAGACCAAAGAGCTGATTGTGGACTTCAGAAAGGGTAAGAACACACACTAGTCCTCAGAGGGACCAGAAGCAATTTCACTGTTCCTGACTGTTAATATCTCTGATATCTATTCCAACATATCAATGCAACCACAAAGAAGGCAAGACAGCTGCTAAATTTCATCAGGAATTTGAGAAGATTTGGTACGTCACCCAAAACACTCGCAAGCTTCTACAGATGGACCATGGAGAACATCCTAATTGACTATCACCATCTGGTTTGGGGTGGGGGGGGGGGGGAGAGAACTACTGTTCAGGGTCAATATAAGCTGCTGAGTGTTATAACATGAGTCAGGTCTTTCATGGGTACTAGCCTCCATAGTATCCAAGACATCTTCAAGGAGCAGTGCCTCAAAAAGGTGGCCCCCATCAACCAAGATATGCCTTCTTCCCATTGTTACCATCAGGAAGGAGGTAGAGAAGCCTGAACGCACACACAATGATTTATGAACAGCTTTTTCCCCTTTGACATCCAATTTTTGAATGGGCATTGAACCCATCACAACTATCTGACTAGTTTTCTATTTCTGTTTTTACACTACTGATTTAATATATATATTTTTTCCTGTAATTCTTTTTTCTATTTATCATGTATTGCAATGTACTGCTGTTGTAAAGCTAACAAATTTCATGACATAATATATAGGTGATAGTAAACCTGATTTTGTCTTAAAATACTTAGAAGATCTGGATAACCACATCTATTGCAATGCTGAATAAATATAAATTATTAGTCCCAGATTCTGGAATTTCTGTTTTACACTGTCCTTTCCAATTACTAAAGCTAGATCAAGGCAGTTCCAAACTAAACAACTTTGCTGTCTCGACTAAATACTTTTTTAGATCTTGGCCAAGAAGATTCTTTAGTCATTCTATTTTGTAAAGTAAACTGCCACTTTTAATTTTAATGTTTGATTAAAAATTAATATGAGCTTTTAGGTATGAATATAGAAATACTATTTTTCAGCAGAATTGTGCTCAGCTAGCTTGCACATTTCTGGTCAGACTTGTATATTCTTTTGGAAGTCTTATGAACTGTGTTTGCAAATACTCAAAAGTTAGGATCAAACCTGGAATACATGATTAACTATTTACAAACAATATACAATGATTTTGCTGCACTTAATTTCTTTTCTTTATCTACAGAACATGAGACATTGCTTTCTTGAACTGCTGTGTCCATGTTAATACCATATTCCAGTTTTGTTGGATAGGAAATGTATGATGCAGTGACACATTTCCTGACTGGAGTACCTTGAAGAGGAACTTGCAGATGGTGGCATATAGCTGCATCTGTTCTATAGGAATTCGGAAAGTGTCAAGAGAAAGTGCCTATCTTGTATCTGTAATGAAAGGAATTGGGGAAGAAGACTGGAAACCAATCATACAAGCTGTTTTGTCCTGGATGCTGAAAAGTTTTGACTGTTGTTACCAGTGTATTTATCCAAGAAAGAGGGATCATATTTCAACATATTGCTGGTGTGCATTGTTGATGGTTCATAAACCTTGGGGAGTCTTAAGAACATTGTCTTGGGACTGAGATGAATGACCTCTAATAACCCGAACCTTTTTGGTGCTAAAAATAACAAGCTGGGAGAATATTTTTCTTAACTCTTACAATAGTAATTTTGTTTTAGCTTTCCATGGCACTTCTTTCCATGGAATTTCTTTTTAGATAAATAATATATGAATGCTACTAGATTTTAAAATGCCAGAGTTTAATTCCTACCCTAAATTTCCTCTCAATAACTGTAAGGAAACCCAATTTCCCTCGGGATCAATAAAGTATGTCTGTCTGTCTGTCTGAGTTGCTGCTTGAGGGGAATTCAGAGTCAACCACATTGTTGTGGATTAAACTTTACATGCACCACATACAGATTAAGAACAATAAAATTATTTCTCTTCAATGTACAGTTAACAGGACAGGTTTCTACAAAGACATTTAAATTTGGCAAATTTATGTAACACTTACCCAACAGGCTGGTATATGTCTAGGGGAAAAGGAGATCCAGCCACACACCAATCCCACCTCCCGTACACGCAGGTGCTGTGAGAATCAAGTTTATGCCTCATGCCCGCCCACAGTATCAAACCCACAACAAATACCATTATGAAATACACTTTAAAGAGTTTACTAAAATTAAAAGAGTATTAGGCAATACAATATATATGCAAGGGAAAAAAACAGAAAGGCGCCAATTTATCAAAGTTCAGTCAGTTTAGTGCACATCGTTGGAGCTCAAACATCGAACCATTTGACCCCTCGTCGCTTGCCTCCGACCTCCACATCTTCGCATCTAGGACCACGCCCGGTGGTCTTCCGAGCAGTGCAGCGCACGTCCACCTTCCTCAACGTCTTCCTCCCGCTCTCTCCCAAAAGCCCGCGAAAAACCCATCCCCCAAGTTCCCAGCCTCACAAGACAAAATAACATTCCCCATTGGTTAACAAATTAATACAATTACCATATCAACAAGTATAAAGCAAAACAACTGCAAGAGAAACACTTATCAGACAAAGAAGCATTCCTACTCTTAACAAACCAAAAAACACATTTTGAGTAACATACACAGGACATTGTACATTTAAGTGAAATTTTAAACCCCATCTCATGGCTGTATTATTGCTGATGGATCACTAATCCATAAAGTTATCTCACATGATCATGATTTGAAGCTGAATGTTTGGATAATGTATTGCCTGAGCAACATGGTTATTCAAAAGGATATTTACAAGCACCACATTCAAATATTGAAATAAAAGTCAGGGTCAATTTTGAAGCAACCATTAAAGATTATGACCAAAAAGCAATTATTTTACTACAAGTTTTGAGCTGGGTTAAGTGCAAATAGGAATGCAAAATACTTTGAAATGGATTAAGACCATAAAGAAGTAGCAAAATTAGGCCAATCAGCTCTGTTTCACCATTCCATCACGGCTAATTTGTTATCCTTGCAATCCCATCCTTATGCCTTCTCCCCATAACCTTTCCTGCCTTTACTAATCAAGAACCTGCTATATATATCAAGAATCAACCTGCTATAAATAAACAAGGAGCTTAGGAGGGATAATGGCGCCTAATGGCAACTCCTTTACTTGCATATTTGGAAACAGCTCTATTTCCATCTTATTTTTCCCTTTCAGGATTCTTCTGAAGACCCTGACCTGGAGTTAGATGCTGACTATGATACTATGAGAGAATAGGACCAACTCTCAGGGTTCCATAACCGGCCGTTGTTCGGCACACTAAGGGCTCAGCCTAAGAGTCCGGCTCAAATTCAGAAGCCTAAGATCTCGGGGCTCTGGAGACGAGCAGATCAAGGGTCAGTGTCACAACAGGAGACCCATGTGGCGTTCGGGTTGGGGGTTGGGGGGGAAGGGTGCTGGGATATTCACTGCATGCCTGGAGACTCAGAATCTTTGCGATTTTCAGGCACAGAGCTCGAAAAAAGCGACATAATGGACTTTTAACATCATAAACCAGCGAGTTGTTTGTTATGTCTCCCTTCTCGCTGGGGAAATGGAGTCATCTCTTTCTCTCTTATTAGGGAGAGAGAGAGCCTGTGGCATGTCGAATGCCGGGTGAAACGCAAAGTCTTTGGGGCAAATGTAAGTCTGTGTCTTTGCTATTGCTTTGCTCACACTTGAGTGCTCAGTGGCAGTGCTGATGGGGGAAGGGGGGGATTGTTGCTCGCTTACGCGCAAGAGGGGGAAGCTGGAGGGGACTGTGGGGTTCTAACATTTAGCTGTCATTCATTCTTTGGCGCACTCCTCTGTTTTCATGGATTTCTCTCACATTGAAATGTATCTAATGACTTGGCCTCCACAGCCGACTGTGGCAGTTAATTCCACAGATTTACCATCCTCTGGTTAAGGAGATTCCTCCTTATCTCTATTTTAAAGGGACATCCTTGTATTCCAAGGCCAATGTCACTTTCTGAAGGCATTTTTCTAAGTGGTATTTCAAATCTTCTTTAAACAGTGCATTAATGTCACTAAGTACTGCAAAGAACATTAAACTTTGAAGTTAATTTAGCACATTAAAAAAGTTTCCATATTATAATCACACGGTTACAAGCGCTACATTAAATGACCCCAAATCCTGCTTGGAAATTATAAGCAGGGCAAAGGAGATGCAGTAGACGTGGTATGCTTGAATTTTCAGAAGGCCTTTGACATGGTGCCACAAGATAAGAGCCCATGGAATTACAGGGAAGTTACTAGCATGGGTGGAGCAATGGCTGATCAGCAGAAAACAGAGTGGGAATAAAGGGATCCTATCCTGGCTGGCTGCTGGTTACCAGTGGAGTTCTATAGGGGTCGGTGTTGGGACCGCTGCTTTTTATGATGCATGTCGAAGATGTGGACTATGGGATTAATCGAGTTGTGGCGAAATTTGCCAATGATACAAAGATAGGTGCAGGAGCGGGTAGTGTTAAGGAAACAGAGAGCCTGCAGAGAGACTCAGATAGTTTAGGGGAATGGGAAAAGAAGTGGCAAATGAAATACAATGTTGGAAAGTGTATGGTCATGCACTTTGGTGGAAGAAATAAATGGTCAGACTATTACTTAGATGGGGAAAGAATTCAAAATGCAGAGATGCAAATAGACATGAGAGTCCTTGTGCAGGATACCCTAAAGGTTAACCTCCAGTCAGTGGTGAAGAAGGCAAATAAAATGTTGGCATTCATTTCTAGAGGTATAGAATATAAGAGCAGGGATGTGATGTTGAGGTTCTGTAAGGCACTTGTGAGATAACACAGAGTATTGTGTGTAGCTTTGGGCTCCTTATTTTAGAAAAGATAGAATGACATTGGAGAAGGTTCAGAGAAAATTCACGAAAATTATTCCAGGAATGAAAGAGTTACCGTATGAGGAACATCTGGCAGCTCTTGGGCTGTATTCCCTGGAGTTCAAGAGAATGGGGGGGGGGGGGGGGGAATCTCATAAAAAGCCTAAACAGATCAGATATGGCAAACTTATTTCCCATGGTAGGGGAGTCACAAGATGGCACAACTTCAGGACTGAAGGACATCTATTTAGAACAGAGATGAGGTGAAATTACTTAAGTCAGAGAGTGATAAATCTGTGGAGTTTGTTGCCACGAGCAGCTGTGGAGGCCAAGTCATTGGGTGTATTTAAGGAAGAGATAGATAGGTTAGGTTCTTGATTAGCCAGGGCATCAAAGGGTATGGGGAAAAGGCAGGAGAGTGAGGATGACTGGAAGAATTGGATCAGCCCATGACTGAATGGTGGAGCAGACTCAATGGGCTGAATGGCCTACTTCTGCTACTATATCTTATGGTCTTATCTGCTCTTCAGTTTAACATGAATTATCCAAAGCCAAACATACTGCATTATGTTACCATATTACTACACAGAAGCAAACAAGCATGCCGTTATGCTATAATGCAATAAAAATTAAGTCAAGGCCACATTTGCATTGCATGGAGTTGTAGTAATGAATTTTGAAAAAGAAAGAAAATGAATAAAATTTAAAAAGCAAGATTCTGTCCCTGCAGGTGCTTGCAATGATAAGGCTATCGATAAGCACAAGAAAGATGAGAACGACCAACAATATGTCATTTGCATTTTGCTATTTCATTTATCAGAGAACCAAATCATGTGCTTCCACTGCATTTTTAGCATTGGGAAAACCTATATACAAGTCATCCCAATGATGCCAATAAGTTAGCTTGTCATTTTATAAACACAAGTCCTCATTGAGATCAACAGTAGAAATAGTGAGCAGTTTCAAACTCCTGGCTGTCAAAAAAGGCATGACAGCAGCCTATGTTCTCTCTAAACTGTGCGCGCGCGCACACATTTTTCAACCAGTGCACAAAGGAAATTAATGTGCACACAAAATGTTAGTTACCTAAAATAACGTAGTAATTAATAATTATACTGAAAATAATCTTTTAGCTAAATGTTTCTATTAACTAGTTAGTCAGTTTTTCAAATACCACAATGCACATCACTAATTTACGTCACCTCACCTTTCCTGTTCCGGTTTGTACAGCTGCATCATGGTGGCAGCCATCTTTGGCGGACAGTGTTCATATCGTAAAGTTTACAAATATCTGTTTCAAATCCTGTAGATAGCTTACGAAGTGTTATTGAAAAAATATTGATTCACCATGTCGAATTCAAAAGAAATGAAGGGTGTGAAGCACAAAAGAACCTTAATTTTGTTTAAAGTTGAATGACTTAACAAAATAGAAACTGCTACATCCAAAACTCATGAGGTCATGAACGTTCAGCTACGAGAAATATTTATATATGATTCGGAAACTGAGGTTACAGTGGCTTGCAAAAGTTTGGGCAACCCTGGTCAAAATTTCTGTTACTGTGAATAGCTAAGCAAGTAAAAGATGAAAGTTAAAGATGACACACTTCTTTAATATTTTAAGCAAGATTTCTTTTTTTATTTCCATCTTTTACAGTTTCAAAATAACAAAAAAGGAAAAGTGCCCGAAGCAAAAGATTGGGCACCCTGCATGGTCAGTACTTAGTAACATCCCCTTTGGCAAGTATCACAGCTTGTAAACGCTTTCTGTAGCCAGCTAAGAGTCTTTCAATTCTTGTTTGGAGGATTTTTGCCCATTCTTCCTTGCAAAAGGCTTCTAGTTCTGTGAGATTCTTGGGCCATCTTGCATGCACTGCTCTTTTGAGGTCTATCCACAGATTTTCGATGATGTTTAGGTCGGGGGACTGTGAAGGCCATGGTAAAACCTTCAGCGTGCACCTCTTGAGGTAGTCCATTGTGGATTTTGAGGTGTTTAGGATCATTATCCTTTTGTAGAAGTCATCCTCTTTTCATCCTCAGCTTTTTTACAGACGGTGTGATGTTTGCTTCCAGAATTTGCTGGTATTTAATTGAATTCATTCTTCTCTCTACCAGTGAAATGTTCCCCGTGCCACTGGCTGCAACACAAGCCCAAAGCATGATCAATCTACCCCCATGCTTAAGAATTGGAGAGGTGCTCTTTTCATGAAATTCGGCACCCTTTTTTCTCCAAACATACCTTTGATCATTGCAGCCAAAAAGTTCCAAGGAACACCTAAACAAGCCTGATGCATTTTGGAAACAAGTCCTGTGGACTGATGAATTTAAAACAGAACTTAAAATAGAAGTTAAAACAGTAACAGAAATTTTGACTGGGGTGCCCAAACTTTTCCCTGCCACTGTATGTTTGTATTGTCATGATGCAAAAGTTGCTGGCAAATTTGTTAGTGGAGAGAAGTGGGATGATATTTGGAAACTTGACTTTTTGAAGCAAGTAAGTCGCATTTGGACGGTGTACAAAAGCTCAGGCAACAGAACCTATAATTAGCCGTTACAGGAGTGCTATGCATGTTACAGTTGAGTGCAGATGAGTAAGAGTGAAAACAATCAAACCCAGAGATCAAAGTCTAAAATATCATGATTTTCTAGTTGAAAATACTGTAATAGTTAGACAGTTTAATGATCTCAAATTTTCCGTGCAAGAAAAAAATTAAATCCAAACTGATTTCAAACTCTGCTCAAATGGTGGCATTTGTACTTCAAAATGAACAGTTTTGCAACTCCGCACAGTTGATGGACATTGGGGGAACCTTTCTTGTGTCTAGTGCAGACTGTGAGCGAGGTTTGAGTCTAATGAATCAACTCAAAAACAAGCTGAGAAACCGTTTAGGTGAATGTCATTTGGATATGTTAATGAGAATCAAAAGCCATCAATTGGACGGAAGTTGTATTAGTCTAGATAGTTTACAAAGAATAGGTAAATGCCAAAGACAGGAGAGAGAAAAAATAACTTGAGTTACTTAAATATGTATGTTATTTTGTTGTTATTCTGAGCAGTTTTATGTCAGATGTCTTGTAACGAAGATTAGAGGGAACATTGACAGTAGCTATATTTCATTAGAAGCTTGAAGGAATTTAGTATGTCACCAAAGACTAGCAAATTTCTACAGATGTACTGTGGACAGTAGTCTAACTGGTTACATCGCTATCTGGTATGGAGGGGCCACTAAACATAATCAGAAAAAAGCTTCAGAGGGTTGCAAACCCAGCCAGCTCCCTCATGGGTACTAGCCTCCCTGGCATCTTCAAAAGGTTTTGCTTCAAAAGGTAACATCCATCATTAATGAGCCCTAATCACACAGGACAAACCCTTTCCTCACTGCTACTAACCAGGAAAAGGTACAGGAGCCTGAAGACACACACTCAATGTTTTAGGAACAGCTTCTTCCCCGTCACCATTAGATCTCTGAACAGACAGTGAACCCATGTAAATTATCTCTTTTCTTTGCTCTCTTTTGTACTACTTAATAATTTATAGCTTTTTTTAATGGATTGCTCTGTATTGCTACCACAAAACAGGAAATTCAATGACATGTGCCAGTGATATTAAACAAAGTGCATTATTTCCATGTGCTCAAAATGTAAAACAAGTGCAAACAATGAAAACATTGAATGACAGAGTGCTGCAAGATGGCTGTTTAATTGCTGAACCTGTTGGAATGAGAAAAAGAGCCACATAGAATCAGTCTTTAATATAACCAATATGCAAAAAGATTAAGTATACAATGCTGATAGGGCGGTTAATGATATTAGAAGTTCCTCTTTTACAATATCTGATAAATCACAGCATTGTTGATATGACTTTTGTCATTTGTTTCACAGCCTAACAAGTCTACAGACATACAGAGCGGTGCTCAATCTGTGGTTAGGTTTATTGACAGATACTTGGAGAGGAAATATTCAGGGTGACAGCAGCTGACCATTGATAGTGCAAACTGGATAACAAGGAAATAAGGTACACAATACTCCAAATAAAGTGCCACCAAAGTCTCATACAACTTCAACAAAACATCCCATCTCTTGTACTCAATATCTGATTTATGGAGGCCAAATGTGTGTGCTGTGACATTTGCCCTGACAAGTATTACCTCCCCTCCCACTCTGTCCCATCTAAACCTGACCACAAGAATATTGAGCTGCCAAGTCCTGCCCCTCCTGTAACCAAGTCTCATTAATGACTACAATATTGTACGCTGCTCAGGACACTAGTCATACCATGCTCAACCATGTGATTTCTGACTTTGAGTTCTTAACAAAATGTATCCTCACAACCTCTCCACTATCTATTCTGGCACTCTGTTTCTAATTTGTTCTGTATTTCATTTTAATACTTAATTTGCCACTCAATTAAACCATAGTTGGCTTTTTTTTAAATATACATTTTAACTATTTCTATGAAACTGGCTAAATGAGGCAGCTGTTTAACTAAGCCAGAATGTATTGGTCCTGATGTGTCCCACTTAACTGGAATTAACTGTAATGGATATGATAAAAAGGGTCTAGGATGTTTTAAAACCAAGTAAACCAAGGAAAAAAATAACTGATGATATAAGCATCATACTTCAATCCTTTCTTGGCCTACAGCAATGGTGGCAGAGATCTGAAAGACCACTAATGCTTCACTGTAGTTTCAAAAGGTGAAAAAATAACTACAGGCTGATTAGCCTGGCACAGGAGATGGACAAACTATAAATTTTCTAAGGCAAAAAATAAATTATTTAGAAAGTTACAATTTTGTTTAAGGCAATTAGGTAGTTATAAATTGGACAAAATGTAAGTGTAATTATTGAGAACACAGCAAATTTCACTAAAATTGACCATGTGGTTTACAGTGAAAAATCTTGCAGGTCAGAGACCAATGGACTGATGGGTGGGGAAAAAAGAATAAGGATAACTTATTAAGGGAAGTAAGGCAAAAGAATACATTGTGAATAGTAAGATTCTGAGACATGCAGAGGGAAAGAGGTCCTCAGAATGCCTATGCAAGGAGGAACATGGGGAATCGACAGTACCTAACAGATAAGGACGATTTACAATAGTATCACCTGGGCTGACAAGTTACATCCAAGAGACCAACCACACCATGATTGTTTACTTTAGAATAAAAATGGGAAAATTTCATAAAGTGCAAGCAAATTATGAGAGAACGATAAGGTAAACAGGATTTTCCTCCTTCAGCAGAGATGATGATGAATAGGGAACACAGATTTAATTGTCGAATGGTTAAGGGGAGGGTGATGGAGATGAAGATTCTACCCCCCACTCAACATCTACGGTTATTGTTCCTTTCTGTGCTTTGTGGTGCATCAGGCTGCAACCTTGTCATTTGGTTAATGTTTGTCTGTTTTTGACGAGGCCTGGTTGGTAACTCAATGCTTAAACCTGCATGAATAGAAAGCGTGCAAGGAGCCAGCCAGATTCAAAGCTGCGACCAATCCAATGCAGATGTGACTATACCACTAGCCAGCATCTATGATACTACAGACAAAAAATTAAAGCTAGAAATTATATTAGTCACACAGACCTTTACATGTCAGCATAGGTGTAATGGACCAATGGATCAAATGCTCTCCTTTCATGTAGTAAATTTGTATGATTCATATGGTACATGGCCGAAATGGACCACAAGTATTTAAATTGATATACTTTGCACAATTGCTATAAAATTATTTGCTATTGCAAATATTAGCCTCTAATTAGCAAGTAATTTGTTCAAATTTTAATTATGAACCAATTAAGTGAGAAACCAAATGAAGCTTTACCAATAGTTGAAGTTATTCAAGTCCACAACATTTACCAGAGATTAGAAGAATGACAGGAGAACCCACAGATGCCTATAACATTCCAAAAGGACCAGACAGATGCAGGGAGTGTATTCCCAATGTTGGGAAATCTGAGATTCCAAGGAAATGGAAAGAAAGCTGAAATAGGATACTGAATTTAATCACTTATTTATTATTATCAGTGTTTTTTTGTGTTGCTCAGTTTGTCTTTTTCATATCGACTGTCACTATTTCAGTTTTTCATTAATTCTATTGAATTTCTTTGTTCTGTTGAGAATGCTGGCATGAAACCTATCTCAGCAATATATCATGACAAATGAATTTCTATGCTCAGCAATAAATATACAAAATAATAGGGCAGGTTCCATGGGTTCAATGCTATACTTTTATTTGTTTCTATGGCAAGATAATACAAACTTGGTAGAACTGTTGTCAACCTATGATATAGGGTACTGTGCAGAAGTCTCAGGCACCCTAGATTTACATATATATTTTGTTTTAGATGTTTATTTTTGGCAGTAGATTCCTAAACAGTAATTTTCCAAAAAATTAAATGTTAGAGAATTTTTTGTATTTTGTTAAAGCATTATAATAGACCACTTTTCAAATAAAAACTTGATTATATTGATTGCCCTGTGAACTGGTTAAACAATGATACCAAACAGGATGGTAAATGATCAATGACATAATGAGTTGAATGAACTAAACTGATTAACTGAAACAGAAATGGGTGCAAAAGGAATTAAACTAGGCAAAGGACAACCAAATTAAAAGGTGAAGGTTTGGCAGATGTGATAGTTTACCCTTCAAATCATCAATTCTTACACCATGGCAAGAGGAGCATTGAAACAAGATGCAAGGTGGACATCCTGCATCAGCAAGGGGTTTCCCAAGCAAAAATTTTGCAGCAGACCAAAACTTCAGGATGTGCTGTCCAAGCTCTTCTGAAGCACAAAGAAACAATCACGATTGAGGACAAGAAATGTAGTGGTCAGCCACAGAAAGACAAGAGATATATCAAACTGACACCCCTTCTAAATCAGAAGAAGTCCAGCACTGCTATCAGCTCTGAACTCATAGAAACCACTGGAACCCAAGTAGACACCTCTTCAGTCCAGAGAAGTCTTATAAGAAATGGTCTTCATGGAAAAGTTGCTTCCAAAAAGCCATTCCTCTGAAGTGGAAACAAGCCAAGAGACTCATCTACACACAAGAACGATGACTGGGGTGCTGAACAATGGCAGCAAGTGCTCTGGACTGACAAGTCAAAACTTGAAATGTTTGGCTCAAACAGGAGGCAATTTGTCCATAGAAAGTGCTACAAGGAGTGTCAGCAGCCAACTCTAAAACAGTGTGCAAGTTCCCTAAAGGTCTGGGATTGCATTTCTGCAAATGGAGTTGGTGCTCTGGTCAAAATTAATGGAATTATCAATGCTGAGAAGTACAGTCAGATTCTCATCCGTCATACAATACCATCAGGGAGGTGCCTGATTGGTCCCAACTTCATTCTGCAATAGGAAAATGTCATAAAGAACAAGAAATTCTGCTTCCATAGAAGCCATACCATCTGTTTGGTCTGAAGAACAACTGAACCTCTTGACCATGTCTGCATGTTTTAATGCATTGACTTGATTGGCTGATAAGATATTTGCATTAAAGAGCAGGTGCACAGGAAGACCTAATAAAGTGGCCACTGAGTGCATAAAGGCCCCATCTAACTAGAAAGTGCAATACCAAAGTTCCTATTGGGGAATGAGGCAAAATGACAAATATGTGTAGAGGAATACCTTGGATGTAGTGATGATAATTGCCTTATTTCAAGATAATTGTGGAAAAGGACAGGTCTGATTCTCTGGTTGAGATCAAAATTGGAGAAAGGCCAATTTGGATGGTATCAGGAAGTAACTGGCAGATGTGAATTGGGACAAGTTGTTTTCTGGCAAGCATGTGCTTGGTAAGTGGGAGGCCTTCAAAAGTGAAATTTTGATAGTAGTATTCCTGTCAGGATAAAACAAAAGTCCAGCATGTTTAGTAAACCTGGTTTTTTAATAAATATTGAAGTCCTGGTTAAGAAAAAGGAGGTGCATAGCAGATATAAGCAGTAAGGAATAAATGAGGTACTTGAGTATAAATGCCAGAGAACACTAGAGGGAAATCAGGACTGAAAGAATTCAGGAGATAGCTCTAGCAGACAAGGTGAAGGAGAATCCCAAGGGCATCTAGATACAGCATATTAAGTGCAAATGGATAGACACACAAAATTGGTCATGTTGAAGATCATCGATGCATGGAGCTAAAAGAGATGGGGGGTGGTGGGAACTTAAATTTTTGCATATGTGTTTACTTGGAAGTCAGACACAGGGTCTTTAGAACTGAGGCAAGAAAGTAGTAAAGCCAGGGTCTATGGCAACCCAATCTCAATGGTTCTCTACACAGCCTTGGATCACTTAGATAATGCAAATACCTATGTCAGAAAGCTATTTATTGCCTATAGCTCAGCGCTTAACACCATCATTCCCACAGTCCTAATCAAAAGGCTACAGAACTTGAGGCTCTGTTCTTCACTCTGCAAATGGATCACCGACTTCCTAAATGAAGATCACAATCTGCGCAGATTGGAAATAACATCTCCACCTCACTGACAATCAGCACTCACACACCGCATGAATGTGTACTTAGCCCACTGCTCTTCTCTCTCTATATCCATCACTGTGTGGCTAGGCCAGAGGTCGGCAACCTGCGGCTCCGGAGCCACATGCGGCTCTTTGATTTCTGTGATGCGGCTCCCCGTGGTTTGTTAGCTTTTGAAATGTAATTCGAAATTTGAAGATTATGGTGATCTTGTACAATCTGAAAACTTTGTGGCGACACCGTTTCCTGGCACATCCGAACCGGCTCACAATTAGCCACCGTTCCGGCTAAGGGAGATAGCCTACGGGAGTTTGTGAGTACGTGTCTTTTGGAGCATCCGCGCCCACGGGGACGGGTTGAGGGAGGCTTTAAAGCAAGGCTGTTTAGTTCGAATAAAGTTACCTTTGACTGCAGTGTCTTTATTTTAGCGCTGCGTGTAGCGCTACACCGCTACGTGTTTTTTTTTTATCGCTATTAATATACATCACCACTGCCAATGCCTGACACCCACCAGTGCGCGCTTTCTTTTAATTCTTCGATCCAAGGTAGGCTAACTATGGAGTAACCTTCAACCCAACTTCTTTTTTTCGGAGTTCAAAATGTTTTTGTTGCATGCAGAAATGTAATTTCGTTTTCTCTGCAGGAGTTCATCAATTTCATAAATGCAACACATTATAGTTTGTTTATACATAGCATAAAGGCAAAAAAAAAAAACCGTTGTATGCAGTGTTATTTCATTTTGTGGCTCCCAGTGTTTTCTTTTCTGTGGGAAATGGATCCATATTGGCTCTTTCAGTGGTAAACGTTGCCGACCCCTGGGCTAGGCAGAGCTCAAATGCTATCTATAATTTTTCTGATGATACAACCATTGGTGGCAGAATCTCAGATGGTGATGAGAGGGTGTATGGGAGCGAGATATACCAGCTAGTTGAGTGGTGTTGCAGTAACCACCTTGCACTCAACATCTTTAAGACCAAAGAGCTGATTGTGGACTTCAGAAAGGTTAAGACGAGAGAACACACATCAGTCCTCAGAGGGATCAAGTTCCTGGGTGTTAATATCTCTGAGGGTATTATCTGGTCCCAACATACTAATGGAGCTAGAAAGAAGGCAAGACAGCAGCTATACTTCATTAGGAGTTTGAGAAGATTTGGTATGTCACTTAAAACATTCACAAATTTCTACAGACTTACTGTAGAGAGCATTCTATCTGGCTACAGCACCGTCTGGTATGTGGGGAGAGGGGAGGCTACTGCAAAGGATTGAAGTAAGCTACAGAGCTGTAAAATTAGTCAGCTCCAAGACATCTTCAAGAAGCGGTACCTCAAAAAGGTGGCATCCATCATCCAGGACATGCCCTCTTCTTATTGTTGCTATCAGGAGGGAGGTACCAAAGCCTGAAGGCACACTCAATGAACAGACATAGATACACAAATACACTGTTGGAGGTGCCTAATTTGGAGTATTGTGTATAATTCTGATCACCTACTAAAGGAAAGATATCAATAAGGCTGAAAAGAATACAGAGAGCGTTTACAAGGATATTGCTGAGACTTGAGGACCTGAGATATAGGGAAGTTCATTCTCTGGAGTGCAGGAGAATGAGGGGAGATTTGATAAATATATACAAAATTATGAGGGCATAGATATGTTAAATGCAAACTTTCTCCACTGAGGTCGGGTGACACTAGAACTAGAGGTCACTTGAGAAATTTGGATAACTACATGGGTAAGAGTGGCATGGAGGGCTATGGTGCAGGTCAATGGGACTAGGCAGAAAAATAGTTCAGCATGGATTAGATGGGCTGAAGAGCCTGTTTCTGGGCAATAGTGCTCTATGACTCCACAGCAAGAATAAGACCTGACCAATCTTGAATGACGTTTGACCACTTTCCACAAACAGGAAGGTCAGCTCAGATGAGAAATTAACAAGTGCATACTGGGAGGTTCTGTATTAGGATTAACAATGATCTTTGCATAATCTGAGGGTAGGAATGGGCAAGTCACTCACACTTACTTGACAAAAAAAATCATAGTACAATGTAACTACTAATTTCTATCAATTCAATGAATGTCAATTGATTGAAAATTTCCAAAATGCTGCAGAGATTCCATAGCTATTATGTAACACCCACTCAACAATGTAAAGAAAAGTTTATTTGTTAAACTTAAGAAAAGCTTCTAAAGATGAAGCTGACATTTCCCTTCCCTGAAGCATAGACAAGTATTGCTGACTGACAGATAGCAACTTGCCTGGCTTATTCAATATGGAGACAAGAGTTTTGAAAAGTTCTGCAAATAGTTGGAAGATACAAAGTAACTGGCTCACTTATAAAAGTTCACTAACAGATCAGCTCTTACTTCATTACCTCAGACTTTTTCAAGTCAGATCAATAAACACAAGTAGCAATAGGTAAATAGTTTTATAGAAATAAGTTAACTGAAAGTGGATCCAATTTGAGATACTGAGTCTGATCTTGTTTGTATGATCAAAAAGAGCATTTTATCATCCAATGCAGTTCTTTACTACTGAAGTCAAAGTTTGTTTTCACTGAAATAGCACTAAATTGTAACATTGCTCATGACAATTCAAGATACTGTGGTAATGTAGGCTATAAACAAAATGGAACAGTAAAGAGTTAGGCAGAGTTAAGTGTAATATTTAAAAATGCACCCAAATTTGGGAATCATGATCTATTGTTCCATGAAAAATTCAAAACAAGTGAAACTTCCCAACGTGATAATTCATTGTTTTCTTGCAATTTGAGCAGCAAGGCAGTACTTATTAACCAATTTGAGCAGCAAGGCAGTACTTATTAACCGCTTCTTTGCTTGGCTGGTTCATTTTTCAGGACATGGGCACTGCTGGCAAGGCCAGAGTTTAACATCTATTTGATAATTTTCTGAATAGAGACAACCACGCTGCTATGATCTGGTGTTACATGGGGGCCAGATGGGTGAGGGCAGAATATTTCCCCAAAGGACTTTTGTAAACCAAGTGGACTGCAACAATCCAGTCATTTTGCAGCCAACAATGACAAGATTAATCATGGGATTTGGACTCCAGCTTCTGGATTATGAACAGAACCAACTTTACCACTGCATCGGAACCATAACCATGTGTTGAAGGCAATATAATTGAACAATTATTTCTAAAGGCACATGCCACCCATTTTATAAGGACGCTTGCACGTCAATGAGTTTAATAATGATCAGTATTTTCTGTGTGACAAAGGTGGTATTCTGCAGATGCCCCAAAATGGACTAAATTTAATGCTCTCCTCCCTACTCCATTAGCCTTGAAAGTGAATATATTTTGCAAGACATGAGGACACAACATTGTAACTTTAATGAAAAGATTGGAATCTAGTTGTACTGGTCAGCTCCACATATTCTTGAGCTTAGTAACAGGAGTAAACCTTTGTGTTGTGTTAATATATGAAATGAGACAATACTGTATCTTGACTCAATCTATCCACCATAAGCATGTATCAACAAAGTAGTACAACTTCCAAAAGAATAGTTTGCCAGCATTTTCATGGTTTGGACTTTATGAAGCTGAAACAACTTCAAAGTAATTAGATTTTTTTTTAAACTGTTTGAACAAGCTAGATCATGCTTGATAACTTTGATATAACAAGGTATAGACTTGTTGGCTTTTTCTTTCCCCATCAGTTTGATGAGTGCGCTTGCTCAACCACATCCTAAACAGAACACTCCGCTGAGGGATGGTCTTACAACAAAGGCAAATGTAGGAAAAAAAAACTATAAGGAACTTTTTTTCAGAAATCAATACTAACAGCAAGTGGCTAGTTGATGATCACAATATGGAAGTCAACAGCCTCACCATTGCTGTACTAGGGCCTTTAAATCTCTTCACTCACTGGCAATTGCTAGCTCTTCATTGCTTAAAAATACTTTGATATACCTTATGTCTGAAGCTAAAGGTCTCACATTTTTTCAGAATGAACTTCACCTGGCAAATTTTCACCTTCATCTTATAAATCAACATCTGTCTTTTTGACCTTATGTACATCACTCTGCCATGCATGCTGAAATTGTGAGCAAACTGAGATTTGTAGCATCATTCCTTCATCTAATCTCTTATAAATACTGTGACATAGGGCTACCTGGCATCCACTACCTTTCATTTAAATGGCTTGCAAAGCCAAGGGACCAAATTGTCCTATCCACCAAACAGTGATTGTTGAGTAAATGCTGGTATTTAGCTGCCTTTCTGACAGGGTCCATACCGACTGTTAACTCTCCAATCGTTATGTACTCAATTCAGTCTCTCACTGCACTGTTGAGTTCATCTGAAGCTCAAAATCTCTCAGTATTTGTGCTTACGGATGGCCATCACTACTGGTAATCCATACAGTTGAAAACTAGAATGCTAAATGGCAAGATGCCTTTTGGAAATCTGCAGTAATATTAAGGGACAATGCACGGTTGCTTTAGGGACACAAAAAAACAGCTAATGAGTGGAAGATTATGTTAGCCAATAAATTACCTAACTCCATTTATTTCTATTTACTTACACCATCTTAAGCAGATCTTAGCAAATGCTTTCTGAAAATAACAAACCTCCATTAACTTAACTAGATTAAATGTGACTAGCCCTACACTAATTTTCTTGATTTGTCTATATTTGTCCAAGTACTCAGAATACTTGGGAAAAATATTTTTAATAGAACATAAAATAGTACAACACAGTTCAGGCCACTTGACCTATGATGTTTTGTCAAACTTTTAACCTACTGTAAGATCAATCCAACCATTCCCTCCCACACCATCTTTCTTTCAACCATATGCCTATTTGAGAATCTCTTAATATGCCTAATAAATCTGCCTCTACCACCACCCCTGGCTGTGCAATCCATACATCCACCACACACCATCCTACCCACCTCCCCCCAACCATACTTTCCTCCAATCACCTTAAATTAGCCTTGTATTAGCCACTTCCACCCTGAGAAAAAGTCTCTGGCTGTCTTCTATGCCTCTTATCTTGTATACCATTATCAAGTCCGTCACTCCAAAGTGAAAAGCCCTAGCTTGGTCACCCTCTCCTCATAAGACATGCTCTCTAATCCAGTTTCCTAGTAAATCTCACCCGAGACCCTTTGTCAAGCCTGGAAATGACATTTAAACAGGTTTATTTTAATTCGCAGAGAATGTGGGGGTAGGAATAGACAAAATGGAATATTGTGATTGGGTGAGACCAGGTAAATTGGATCAATGAAACAAGACGGTTATGATGTTTCTTTGTCAGTTATATGTCTTGCTAATAGCATGATTGTGAGACAAGCCCAGCAGATGAATGGAAAAGAAAAACTGAGCCAAAAATCGTAGATGCATTAGTGACAGAAAAGGCCATTTCTAATACATACATTTTTAATACATTTTATGTTAAAAATCTGATGTTGCCCATAAAAGGGAAATTGCTCAAGTTTGCATTGGATCTCAATTAAACAGTGCAGGAGGCCACAAATTAATCAGAGTTGCAGTGGAATGAAGATTTCAAGTAGAAGTCAATCAGAAGCACAGGCTCTCCCCAATGTAGTTACTAAATCCACACTTGCTTTCTCCTATTACAAAGTCACATCATGAACACTAGATGCACAAAGCTAGACTGATAGCGGTGCAAATTAATCCCTGCAGCATTGGTAACATTTGCTTGGATAACAAATTGCCCCAAGGAGATTCATAATGTTGTATTTAAAGTGCTATACCAACAAAAATTGCTATCAGCATGTTATTTCTTGAACTATCTTCTTTGATCACTGGGATGATACATCCTGTTACTCCATCACTAAGATTAGAATGCAACTTCCAATGTCCTAAATGTTATACAGCGCTACAGTGCAGAATAAAGCCAATCTAGAAAGCGCCAAACTGTTATTGTGCCTGGTAAAGCAACTTAAATATTTTGGAGTTACTGTGTCCTACCTAGAGTTTTGCACTATTAACTGAAATGAACTGATGTGTACATTATGTATTTAATTCACTGCTTTAGTTCTTGTGTATGTCACCTAAACATGGTTGCAATAGGACAGAGACCAATGATGGGGCTGACAATGCTGCAGAGAAAAATAATCAATGCCCTAAACAATTTCATCCAAACTCAGTTTAATGCATACAGTTTGATTACTGTTACAGCCACAACTCAGCAAGTGAGAAAACTGCATTGCCAATTACCGGAAGCCACTGATAGCATTTCAGTTATTAATCAGTGATCTTCAAACTCCGAAGTGCATATACTTGCTTTAAAATGTTAAGGAGAGAAAATGTGTACTACTTGTATCTGTTGTTTAATGAACATTTAACTGTAAATCAAGAACATCACCAGTCTTAGAACTGCTTCTCAGTGACACTTAGCTAACTGGTGACTACAGTCACCACCCAATTTCCTGTTGGTAGATAAGGGAGCCAAGTAACCAAGTAATTTCAAAAATATGTTTGACAGTGTCCAGAGGTCCATTCTTCACATTCTCCAGGTGAATATCCAACAAAAGGGGACTTTTGTAAAGTTTCTTATTCATACAGGATGATATAATAAAATTAAGAATGCTAAGTAATAAATAGTTTCAAGAAAAAGTCTGTGAACCCTTTGCAATTAACTGGTTTTCGGCATAGTTGCTCACAAAATGTGTTCTGATCTTCATCTAATTCATAATAACACAAACACAATCTGCCTAAACTAATACACACAAACAAATTGTACTAGTTCTCATCAATATTGAGTACACCATTTAAACAATCACAAGTCTAGGTTCAAAAAAGTATGTGACCCTCTGGGGTAATGTCTTCTACAAAAGCTATTTGGAGTCAGGCGTTCCAATCGATGAGATGAGACTGGAGGTGAGGGGGGTAAAGAAAAAAGACACATAAGGTCAGTTTATTGAAAGAGCCTGCTCCTCTCAAGAAAGATCTGTTCATGTGCACCACGCCTCAATGAAAACAACTTTCAAAGGACCTTAGAAGAAGATTTGTAGAGTTGCATAAAGCTGGAAAAGGCCACAGAGCATTTCTAAACACGCAAGTGTTCATAAGCCCAGAGAGGGAGAAATTGGCCGCAAATGGAAGAAATTCAGTACTGTTGCTGCTCTCCTTCAGAGTGGGCATCTGCAAAGATCACACCAAGAGAAGGTGAAAAATAACCCAAGGATAACAGCAAAAGAACTACAGAAATCTCTAGAACTCTGTTCATGTGTCCACTTTAAGAAAACACTGAACAAGAACTGTGTTCATAGAAGTACACCACAGAGGAAACTATTGCTCTCCAATAAACACATTGCTGCACATCTGAAGTTTCCAAAAGACCACCCAGGTGCTCCACAGTGCTTCTGGGACAATATTCTGTGACAATGAGACAAACCATTTGGCAGAAACACAGAAGTGCATTTTGGAGGAAAAAGGGCACTGCACACCAACACCAAAATCTCATTGAACTGCGAAGCATCACGGAACGAGCTTCATGGTTCGGGGATGCTTTGCTGCCTCAGCGCTTAGACGGCTTGCAATTGTTGAAGGAATAATGAATTCCAAATTGCATCAAGACATTTAGAGGACAAAGTCAGGGTAGCAATCAGTCACCTGCAGCTTAATAGAAATTGGATCATGAAACACGACAATGATCCAAAATATAAGAGTATATCAATAGAACGGGTTTAAGAAGAAAGTTTGTGTTTTGAAATGGCCAAGTCAGAGTCCATACCTTAACCCAATTGATTTACTACGGCATGACCTGAAGATTGTTAGTCATGCAAGGTAATCCAGAAATACTGATGAACTGAAACAGTTTTGTATGGAGGGGTGGTCTAAAATTCATCCTCGCTGTTGTGCAAGTCTGATCAGCAACTACAGGAAATGTTTAGTGGAGGTTCTTGCTGCTAATGGAGGTTCTACCAGTTATTAAATACAAGGGGTGATGGACAGGTTCATGGCCTAAGGTAGAAGGAGTCAATTTTAGGAAACCTAGCACATTTATTTTTCAACATAGTCCCCTCCTACATTTACACACCTAGTCCAGTGGCTGTGGAGCATACGGATCTTGGACCTCCATAAAGTGTCCACAGCAAGAGTGATTGATAAGTTTGTGGCCTAAGGTAGGAGATGAGTTACACAACTCTCGTTACATGCACTTGTAGATCAACTCTTTGAGTGATTATGCAGTTGTGTGTTATTAGCAAAGGCAGATTGTGTTTATTATTGTGACTTAGATGAAGATCAGACCACATTAGAAACATAGAAAACCTGGAGCACAATACAGGCCCTTCAGCCCACAATGCTGTGGCAAGCATGTACTTACTTCAGAAATTACCTATAAGGTTACCCATAGCCCTCTATATAGCTCTGCCACTTCTCAAACCAGTTTTGCATCCTATCAATGTTCCACTGTAACCTCTGACAGCCCTCACGCTATCCACAATACCCCCAACCTTTATGTCATCAGCAAACTTACTAACCCATCCCTCCACTTCCTCATTCAGGTCATTTATAAAAATCACAAAGAGAAGGGGTCCCGGAACAGATCCCTGAGGCACACCACTGGTCAACAACTTCCATGCAGAAATATGACCCATCTACAACCACTTTGCCTTCTGTGGGCAAGCCAGTTCCGGATCCACAAAGCAAGGTCCCCTTGGATCCCATGCCTCCTTACTTTCTCAATAAGCCTTACATGGGGTACCTTATCAAATGCCTTGCTGAAATCCATATACACTATATCTACAGCTCTACCTTCATCATGGTTAGTCACATCCTTAAAAAACTCAAACAGGCTTGTATGGAACAACCTTCCTTTGACAAAGCCATGCTGACTATTCCTAATCATATTATGCCTCGCCAAATGTTTATAAATCCTGTCTCTCAGGATCTTCTCCATCAACTTACCAACCACTGAAGTAAGACTCACTGGTCTATAATTTCCTTGGCTACCTCTACTCCCTTCCTTGAATAAGGAAACAACATCTGTAATCCTCCAATCCTCCAGAACCTCTCCTGTCCCCATTGATGATGCAAAGATAATCGCCAGAGGCTCAGCAATCTCCTCCCTTGCCTCCCACAATAGCCTGGAGTACATCTCTTCCAGTCCCAGTGATTTATCCAACTTGATGATTTCCAAAAACTCCAGCACATCTTCTTTCTTAACGTCTATATGCTCAAGTTTTTTCAGTCCACTGCAAGTCATCCCTACAATTGCCAACGTCCTTTTCCATAGTGAATACTGAAGCAAACTATTCATAAAGTATTTCTGTCATCTCCTCCGATTCTATACACAATTTTCCACTGTCACACTTGATTGGTCCTATTCTCTCACATTTTACCCTCTTGCTCTTCACATTCTTGTAGAATACCTTCGGGGTTTTCCTTAATCCTGCCCACCAAAGCCTTTTTATGGCCCCTTCTGGCTCTCCTAATTTCATTCTTAAGTTCCTTCAGACTAGCCTTATAATTTTCTAGATCTCTATCATTACCTAGTTTTTTGAACCTTTTGTAGGCTTTTCTTTTCTTCTTGACTAGATTTCAACAGCCTTTGTACACCATGGTTCCTGTACTCTACCATCCTTTCCGTCTCACTGGGATGTGCCTATGCAGAACACCAGGCAAATATCCCCTGAACATTTGCCACATTTCTGCCATGCATTTCCCTGAGAATATCTGTTCCCAGTTTATGCTACCAAATTCCTGCCTGATAGCTTCACATTTTCCCTTACTCCAATTAAACACTTTCCTAACCTGTTTGTTCCTATCCCTCTCCAATGCTATGGTAATGGAGGAAGAATTGTGATCACTATCTCCAAAATGCTCTCATTGAGAAACCTGACACCAGACCAGGTTAATTTCCCGATAGCAGATCAAGTACAGCCTCTCCTCTTGTAGGCTTATCTACATATTGAGTCAGGAAACCTTCCTGAACACACCTAACAAACTCCACCCCATCTAAATCCCTTGGTCTAGGGAGATGCCAATCAATATTGGGGAAATTAAAACCTCCCACCACATCAACCCTGTTATTATTGCATCTTTCTAGAATCTGTCTCCCTATCAGCTCCTCGATGTCCCTGTTACTATTGGGTGGTCTATAATAAACACCCAGTAGAGTTATTGACCCCTTCCTGTTTCTAACTTCCACCACCGTGACTCAGTAGACAATCCCTCCATGATTTCTTTTCTGCAGCTATGACACTATTTCTGATCAGCAGTGCCACACCGCCACCTCACATTTTATGAGGATTAATGCAGAGAACCAGGTAATTGTAAAGGGTTCACAAATTTTTTCATACAACTGTACATCCAAACCAATGAAATTTGAAATTTGTAAGAAAACATCTTTCTTGATACAAAAATGAGCAGTTGGAGTAACTCAGAACACGCAGCATCAGATTAAGAGTCTTGATCCAAAATGATGACTTTCAATTTCCATTTATTGTAGCTGCCTGACGAACTGCGTTCTTGCCATCTCATTTTTCAGCTGCAGATTTCAGCACATACAGACTTGACGTAAGTGTCTACTTCACCCCAATTTGGACATACAGTAATGCAAGTCAGGACATATTTCTCCCTTCTATAAAAATGAACCATTCATTCCTCCACCCAGTAACGTTTTGTGTATACCCTATTCCTGCCAACTACATTGTGAAGAGCAGACTAAATGCATGTTAAGCTTTGGTTTGTTTTTTTTCTAGTAAGAGTTATAACATGGTACAACAGTAAAGAGCAATTGCAGCGATTCATAGCCTTGCAAGGAAGGGCACTTACAAATTACAGCTGAAGATCAATATTGCACACCAAAAAATTAAAATACTAGAATACTAATAATTATTACTTCTGAAAATGATGGCAAGGGAAATCTACGATGTTTTCTATGATTTGTGAATCTTAGGGTAGGGAGGTAAGGCGATCGGGTACTTTGTTTTTAAAAACATTAAATTAACATTTGATCTGAACAAATTGATGCATCACAACTGCATTTCGCATCTAAGAACCCGTTGGAAGCTGCATTCATACTAACTAAAGCTAACACTTTTTCCTTCTGATAAAACCAAGATACCCTCAACAATTTAAGAAACTGTATCAAAACCATGTGCATCAATAGCAAATCTGAATTTTAGCCAATGATAACAGACTTCAATAATGGTCCTATATCTTTATCAATGAAACACAATATAAACCAAGTACTGCAATGCAACATTCCAACTGAAATCTTGATGTGCACCTGGAATACATGTCCTGTGGAGATCATCTAATGTTGTTCCTCACGTCCACCCTAGCACTATTGGTAAAATACTATTTCATTCCTAATGTTCTCAGATTGGGTCGCACTCTGATGCTTCAGCACAAAGATCTACACTGAAACTCAATTTGCATACTGAAGTAAGTATTGTTTGGAATTTAGTCCTTCAGATGAGACATTGAACTGAGGCACCCATCTAAACTCTCAAATATATGGACCAAAACCCCCTTGTCACTACTTTCTGAAAGCGATGAGTAGCCAGCTAGTCTCAATTATTATGCCTCATTCATATTAACATTTTTTTTAAAATCCTGCTTTTTTGAAAACATCATGTTTTATGAAGCAACGCACAAAATGCTGGAGGAACTCAGTGGGTCAGGCAGCATCTATGGAGAGAAATGAACAGTCAACATTTCCGTTCAAGTGCAGCTGAGCTCCTCCAGTACTTTGTGTGTTGATCCAGATTTCCAGTGACTACAACCTCTCCTGTCTTAAGTTTTAAGGACTATTACAAATATCGACCACCTCGTTTCCTGCATTTCAATAGCAATTATAGTTTAAACATTGTTTAAGAATGAAATCCTCTGTCCCCCACATTGGAAGGTACAAAACAAACTAAATTAGTCTCTCTTATTACACTCTGAGTTTTGCAGCAACATCAAAATCAGAGAACATGTTTTAGTGTTGGTTATAATTATTGCTTAAGTGAATCAGAATTTTAAACACTAACATTTCTTGCAGCCCCTTATTGGCAGATAACATTTTCTCCATAATAAAAAGACACACAGACCAGCAGGAAACTCACAGGATTTCTATGTTCAAAAGCCATCAATTGTATAATTGAGCAACACACACAAGATGCTGGAGGAACACAGCAAGTTAGGCAACATCTGTGGAGGGAAATAAACAGTTGACATTTCAAGCCAAGTCCCTTCAACGGGGCTAGAAAAGAAGGGGGCAGAAGCTAGACAAGGTTGGGGACAGAAAGGAGTACAAGCTGGCAGGTGTCAGATGAGACCATATCAGGGAGATGATATATCAAATTGGGATGGATGGATGGAAGAAGGAATCTAATAGGAGATGACAATGGAAGAAAGGAGGGGAACCAGAGAGAGGTGATGGGCAGGTGAGTAGAACAGAAGGGGTGAATGGGTAACCAGAATAGTGAAATGGAAAAATAGAGAAGATGGAGCTGGAGAAATTACTAGAAATTGGAAAAATTGATGTTCAAGCCATCAAGTTGGAGGCAACCCAGATGGAATGAGAAGTTGCTCCTCTGACTTGCGTTTGGCCTCATCGTGACAGTAGAGGAGGTCATGAACAGACAGGTCTTAATGGGATTGGGAAGTCAAATTGAAAAGGGTAGCCACTGGAAATCTCTGCCTTTTATGGTAGAGAAAGTGAAGGTGCTAGATAAAGTGGTCTCGCAATCTGCATCAGATTTCATCAACAAAGAGGAGGTCACACTGGATGCAACAGATGATCCTGACAGGCTCACAAGTAAACTGTCATCTCACCTGGAGGGAATGTTTGGGGAATAGTGATAAGGGAGGTGATGTAGGGGAAGGTGTGGAATTTGTTACACTTGCAGGGATAACTGTCAGAAGGGACATCAATGGGAAGAGATAAGTGGACAAGGAATCACAGAAAAGATCCCTATGGAAAGCAGGGATGGGTGTGCTTTGTGGTAACATCTTGTTGGAAATGGCAGAAGATACAGCGGCTCACAGAGTGATAAGTAAGGGAACCCTTTTCCCTGTTAAACTATAGTGGCAGGAAGATGGGGTGAGGATGGATGTATGGGGAAATGGAGGAGATATGGGTGAAAAGAGTATTATATCACTGGCGTTTTAGATGCAGTGCAGTCTATAGCTCAGAAATGTACATTTTGGATTGACTTGACAAATCTTTCTACAAACCTTAAATGCTGCTTAATGACTAGAAAAACAACTTCATGCATTTATATGTAACTACTGTCAAAAAAGACTAAAAAGAATGCAGAGAATGCACTGCCAGTTCTGATGAAACATTAACTCTGCTACTTTAGACACAGATTTGCCTAACTTGTTTTAATTTCATTTGAAGGTGCAAATTTGCCTCTTTTTTTCAGCTCAAGATTATTAAAGGGTTGAAACCATAGCATTTGAAAACCAAATATAAAAGTGCATGTTAAATAATGACCAATCCGTGGACTGAAAAGGTAAAAATGATGTTCTTCAAATCTTGCTCCAATATTCTTTTATAAAAATTTCCCTACATTCATCAACTTAATTTATGAGTCAGCTAAAAAGAAAAATCGGAAATCTAGCTTCAAACAAAATTCAGATTGAATTTTTGAATTACCAGGATAAAAAGAGACTGGGCGAAAGAAAATACTAGTGTCCAAAGCAATTTGACAAGTCAATTTACAACATTGGTTTGCAAGACAAAGGTCTAACTGGTCAAGTAAAAGGTACACAAAATTCTCATTCAAGCCAGATGAACTGATTAATTCTTAAGTTGATAAAGAACATGGATACAAAATTGATCACAACTACAAGCACTACCATTGAGTTTTTAGTGGAAAAGGGAGGGAGGCAGAAGAAAGGAAATTATAGTCCAGTTATCCTGACTTCAATGGTTGGGAAGATGCTGGAGTCTATTTTGAAGGATGAGGTTTTGGGGTACTTGGAGACAAGTGATAAAGTAGGCCACTAAAGTCAGCATGATTTTCTTAAGGGGAAATCTTGCCAGACAAATCTGTTGGGATTCCTTGAGGAAATAACAGGCAAGATAGACAAAGGAGAAACAGGGGTTGTTGTTTACATGAATTTACAGAAGGCCTTTAACAAGGTGCTGCACATAACCCATGGTGCTACAAGGAAAAATACTAGCATGGATAGAAAGAACATTAGCTGACCAGGCGGAGCCAGTCAGAATACAAAGGGCCCTTTCTGGTTGGCTGCCCGTGACCAGTGACGTCTGTATTGGGACTGGTTCTTTGCACATTGTATGTAAATGACTTAGATGATGGAATTGATAAGTGGAGGAGCAGATAGTGTTGAAGCAGGGAGTCTGAAGGAGGACTTAGATAGTTTAGAGGAATGGGCAAAGAAGTGGCAGATGAAATATAGTGTAGGGAAGTCTATGGTCATGCATTTAGGCTGAGTAGGTGATCTATCTTGACTGACATCCTCTCATTCACAAAGGTTAGTTTTCTGCCTATACAATTTATTCCACATTATACATAATCGTTACAAGACCCCAGACACAGTACTGAAGACCTGATCATTCCAGATTATTTGTAGTTCCATAGCTTTTAGGTTGTCTGAATTGTTGTTTCAGATCACTGAATTACTAGTCCACTAAATAACCTACTGTGCCACCACTGTGTTAATCCTAACTACTTCCTTTAATCCTGATAATGACAAAGTATGGAAGATAGCCAAATAGGGACTTAAATGAATACAATGGTCATAATGTACCAAGCAAATTTCCCTGGATTCTAGAGAGTTCCAGAAAATATAAAAAAAACAAAAATGTCACACCACTATTCAGGAAAGGACGAAGATAATACAGGAAACTATAAACCAATTAGCCTAGCCTCTGCCATTCTGCTGAAATCTGTTATCAAGTTACAAGCAGGATGTTTAGAAAAATATCTAAAACCATACAGTCTATAAGCTCCAAAGGGAAATATGTTTTACAGATTTTCTAGAGTTCCTTTAGTGATGAAAAGAATAGGATGGATAAAATGAAAAATAGATGTAGCATGTTTGGATTTACAGGTCTTTCTAGTTACTGTACAAGAATGCACAAGCTTGAAGGCAAACTATTGAATGTATAGGATAGTAGCGAATAAGACAACTAATCAGGACAATCTGGTTATTTCCATATAGATTAGTAACTACTGGGATGCCACTGGAATCAGTGCTGGAACTTCAAATATTTAAAACCAGTTAATAGCTTGGACAAAGGGGGCAAGTGTACAGCAGTAAGTTTGTCGATGATACAAAAATAAGTGGGTTAGCAAGTTATCAGGGAGAGAAAGAAACTGCAATCAGCAAGAGTGATAGTTCGTCGGTGGCACAACTCGGTTTAAAAAGACATTGAGTGCTTTCGACTTCCTGCATTCAGCACGAGAGGTTCTTCACTGGTGGTGCAGTGCGAGGTTTAAAAAGAACTCCAAGGATTTCAGCGGCCTACAATCAACACGGGGCAGATAAAAAGGGAGGTGCAAGCGGAGCAGCCAGGCTTTGACTCGATAGGCTCGGGCAAGCACAGTGGAAGATCTAAGTTAGTTTAAAGTTTTTTGTTAGTAAATACCTAGTACACTCAGAATGGGCCTATATTTCATGGTTTGTTCCTTATACGAGATGCAAGAACTCTAGGAGTTTGCCAATCCCTGTTAACTACATCTGCGTGAAGTACACTGTGCTGCAGCTCCTTGGAGACAGCATTAAGGAATTGGGAGCCGAAGCTGGATGACCTCAGCTCATATAGGAAAATGAGGTGATGATAGACAGGAGCTACAGACAGGCTGTCATCCCTACACTGTAGGAGGCAGGTACCTGGGTGACTGACAGGAGAAAAAAAGGGAATAGGCAGCCAATGTAGAGGATACCTCTAGCTGTTCTCCTCAATAATAAGTATACCATTGAGGGGGACAACCTCTCAGGGGAAGCCACAGCAACTGGGTCTCTGGCACTGAGTCTGGCTCTGTGGCTCAGAAAGGGTAGGGGAGAAGAGGAGCACATTAGTGATAAGGGATTCCATAATTAGAGGAGCATAAAGCAGTTTCTATGGATGTGAACATGACACCTGGTTGATACATTACCTCCCAGGTGCCAGGGTAGGGAAATCCAAATCAGGTCCATGCCAGCCGGAAGTCGTGGTACTTAATAGCACTAATGACATGGGTACGAAGAGGAAGGAGGTCCTGAAGAGAGAGTACAGGGTTAGGCAGAAAGCTGAAAGCAGAACCTCCAGGGTAGTACTCTCTGGATTGCTGCCTGTGCCAGTGAAGATAAGAGTAAGGTGATTTGGGAGATGAATGCATGGCTGAAGAATTGATGCAGAGGACAAAGCTTCAGATTTCTGGATCATTTGGATCTCTTTAGTGGAAGCTATGACCTATATAAAAACAATGGTTACACCTGTGTCATAGCTGAAAGATTATAGTTGGGAGCTTAACATCCAAGGATACACACTGTATTAAAAGGACAGGCAGGTAGGCAGAGGGGGTGGTGTGGCTCTGGTGGTAAAAAATAAATAAATCAGATCCTTGGTGGAATGGCTGTGTTGGTGAACAATTATATCAAATATTTAGAAAGAGATGACAATAAGATCAGAAGCTGTAGAATTCTTGCAGGCAGACAAGAAACTGTAAGGATAAAAAGGCCTGATAGAAGTTATATATAGGCCTTCGAACTTTAGCCAGGATATAGGCTACAAATTACAACAGCTGATAAAAAAGGCATGTAAAAAGGGCATTGTTGCAATAATCATGTGAAATTTCAATATGCAAGTAAACTGGGAAAATCTGGAGGGAATTTGTACAATACCTACAAGATGGCCTTTTAGAATAGCTTGTGGTTGAGCCCAACAGGGGAACCGCAAAGAGTGTTGTGTAATGACCAGATTTGATTAGGGAGCTTAAGGTAAAGGAACCCTCAGGAAGCAGATTTCTTAATATGATAAAATTCTCCCTGCGGTTTGAGAAGTTGAAAACAGATGTATCCATTTTACATTAAAGGGAAATACAAAAGCATGAGAAGGGAACTGGCCAAAGTTGACTGGAAGGGGACTCTAACAGGGATGAAGGCTGGTATATCTGAGGGAAATCCAAAAGCCATAGGAATACATCTCAAAGATGAAGGAGTAATCTAAAAGGAGGATGAGGCAACTGTGGCTGACATGGGAAGTTAAATACAGCCACAAACAAAAGGCAAATAATATTGCAAAATTAGTGGGAAGGTAAAGGATTGGGGAGCATTTAAAAACTATAAGCCATAGAGAAATGATGAAGGTAGGCTATCCAATAATATAATAAAGGATACAAGAAGTTTCTTTTCCAGATAAGAAGAGTAAGAGAGGTAAAAGTGGATATCTGGAAATGATGGTAGAGAGGTAGCAATGGGAAAAAAAGAAATGGCAGACGAATTTTGCCTCAGTCTTCCCTGTGGAAGACACGAGCAGAATGCCAGAAATTCCAGAGTGCCAGGGGACAGAAGTGTCATTGCTATTAATAAGGAGAAGGTGCTTGGGAAGCTGAGAAGTCTGAAGGAAGACAAGTAACCTGGACGAAACGGAATATACCCCCTTGGTTCTGAAAGAGGTGGCTGAAAAGATTGTGAAGGTATTAGTAATAATCTTTGAAGAATCACTAGTTTCTGGAATGGTTCCTGAAGATTAGAAAATTGCAAATGTCACTGAACTCTTTAAGAAGGGAGGGAGGCAGAAGAAAGAAAATTATAGGCTAGTTAGCCTGTCTTCAGTGGTTGGAAAGATGTTGTACTCTAGTATTTAGAATGTGCTTTCATAGTACTTAGAAAAACATGATAAAATGGTCCAAAGTCAGCACAGTTTACTAAGAGGAAATCTTGCCTGACAAATCATTCGGAATTTTTTAGGAAATAACAGGCAGGATAGAGAAAAGAGAATGAGTGGATATTGTTTATTTGGATTTTCAGAAGGCCTTCGACACAGTGCCGTACATGAGGTTGCTTAACAAGAACCCATGGTATTACAGGAAAGATAGTAGCATGAATAGAGCATTGACTGACAGGAGGCAAAAAATGGGAATAAAGGGGACCTTTTCTGGTTGGCTGCCAGTGACTAATGGTGTGCCACAGGGGTCAGTGGTGGAACCACTTCTGTTCACATTATACATCAATGATTAGGAAGAAGGAATTGATGACTTTGTGGCCAAGTTTGCAGACAATACAAAAAATAGGTGGAGGGGCAAGTGGTGTTGAGGAAGCAGGGCGGCTGCAGAAGGACTTAGATTGGAGGAATGGGCAAAGATGTGGCAGCTGGAATATAGTGTAGGGAAGTGCATGGTCATGCACTTTGGCAGAAGGAATAATAGCTTGGACTACTTTCTAAATGTGAAGAAAATTCCAAAATCAGAGTTGCAAAGGAACTTGGGAGTCCTCATGCAGGATGCCCTAAAGGTTACCCTGCAGGTTGATTCTGTGATAAGGAAGGCAAATGCAACGTTAGCATTTATCTTGAAAGGACTAAAATACAAAAGGATGCTGAGGCTTTATAAGGCACCTTTCAGACAACACTTGGAGTACTGAAAGCAGTTTTTGGGCCCCTTATGTAAGAAAGGACATACTGGCATTGGAAATTGTCCAGAGGAGCTTCACAAGAATGATCCCAGGAATGAAAGGGTTAACGTATATGAATCATTTGATGGCTCTGGGCCTGTACTCACTAGAATTTAGAAGAATGGGGGGGGGGGGAAGATGGGAGAGAGAAAATCTCATTGAAACATTATCAAATATTGAAAAGCCTTTGCAGAGTGGATGTGGAGAGGATGCTTCCTATAATAGGGGAATCTAGGACCAGAGGGCACAGGATCAGAATTGAGGGGCATCCACTTCAAACAGAGATGAGCAATTTTTTCTTTAACCAGAGGGTGGTGACTGAGGAATTCATTGCCACAGATAGCTTTTCAGGCCAAATCATTGGGTATATTTAAGGCAGAAGTTGACAGGTTCTTGATTAATCAGATGTCAAAGGTTACAGGGAGGAGAATGGGGTTGTGAGGGATAATAAATCAGCCAAGATGGAATGGTGAAGCAGACTAGAAGGGCTGAGTTGCCTAATTCTGCTCCTATGTCTGATGGTCCAAAGACAAGAATTTGGGAGATGCAGTATGTGATAAAATGCAAGATTATTCACATTGGAAGGAAGAATGAAAAAATATTAAAGCGCAAGAAAAAAGGTTACATCTGAATTACATACAAAGATGACAGGTAAGGGAAGCTAAAGGGATTGAGAGCATAAAAATGGGGAAACCTTGATGCAATTTCATTAGCACATAATTCTGAGGGAGATTGCTAGTGTAGTTGCTGAGGTATGCAGAAGAGCAAGTAAATTTCAGAGAGATCATCCATCTTGGCAAGAGACAAGGATCCTTTTGAATCATTAATTTTTGGAATTCTCTATCATACAGTGTGGAGGCAGAAATGTTGAATATATTTCAAGAGTGACAGACTTTTAATCTGCAAAGCAGTCAAGGAATGAGAACAACGCTGAGGTGAAAATTAGATCAATCATGATTTCACTGCAGAGTAGTTTTGAGGGTCGATTCCTGATTTCTCACGTTCTTATATTAAGAATAAAAGTGCACTTAAGCAACTAAAACAGAATCACTGCAAGGTTTTGGTGCCAATGTTACGAAGAGTAAAACATGTTGCTAAACTAATATTGGCAAAAATAGTTTTGGCCACAATGAACCTTAAGACATCACTTACTAGGCGATGGGGCTGCTGTCAATACCAAAAAAACTGAGTGCAATGAAAAGCAGTTGCACTGTTCTCTGGGCCTATAACATTTAATTTCAGCACCCAACGAGGCTGCTGGCCCGGGTTTGCCAGACCGATGGATGCCACGCTTCGTGCGTTCCCAGTGACAGGGTGCCAATGGCAACCAGCAGAGAGAGAGAGAGAGAGAGAGAGAGAGCAGGTTACAGAGCCGAGGCACAGCCACTGACCCAGGGTCAGCGTTGCCTGCAAGGCTGGTGTTCGCTCCCTCCACCCCCGAACGACTCTCCCTGTCAGGCAAAGGGGGTGAGGGACGGCGTCAGGGGCGGATGAGGTTATAGCGCGGTAGGAGAGCGGGGCTCGGCTCCTGTCGCCGACAGCCGGGGCCTCCGCGCACAGCAACAATAATAAAGCCCGGGCCCAGTAAATGGGGCGCGGGGGATGGTGCGGGGTTGAGAGATGCGATTCCAGGGAGGGCCCTGACTCACCTATCACAGCGATGGAGCCTCTGTTCTACTCTACTCCGTTCCGCTACGGGTACGGTCGCTGCTTCACTCTTCGACTTTACCCCCGGGCTCAAGCTCTCATCGGCGGCGCTGCGCAGTAACTCCAAGACCAGCACACCTCCGGCCTGCCCGCCTTACCTCACTTCCGCCAACCAGGCCCTACGTCGGCAGCGTCATTACGTTCGCGGAAAGGGGCGGGGCCAGAACAGGAAGGCCGCTGTCGGTCAGAAAGCGCCTCTCCTGGGATTAGCTCTATAATCGGACAAAATCCCTCATGGGAGGCTAATCTAGGAGATCAAAATGCATGGCACCCGCGGCAAATTAACTGCTTGGATGTAGAACTGGTTTGCGCATCGAAGACAGAGGGTAGTGGTTGAAGGGACTTAATGGAGCTAAGGGTCTGTAATTAGTGGTGTCCCGCAGGGATCTCTGCTGTTTGTAATGTATATAAATGCCCTGGATGAAACTGCAGATGGGTAAACATAAATTTACGGATGATACCAAGATTGGTGAAGTTGTGCATAGTGTAGAAGCCTGGCAAAGAATACAGCACACAATAGATCAGTTGCAGATATGGGCTGAGAAAGGGCAGGCGGTGTTTAATCCAGATAAATGTGAGGTGTTGCATCTCAGTAGGCCGAGCGCCAGGACGCATTTACACGGCCCTTTACACAGTGTTGCTGAGCAGAGAGATCTTGGGATCCAAGTTCATAGCTCATTGAAAGTGGCCACATAGGTCGATAAAGTGGTTAAGAAGGCTCATGGAATGCTTGTTTTCATTAATTGAGCATTGAGTTCTAAAGTCAGGAGTTTCTGTTGCAACTTTATAAAACTGATTAGGCTACATCAGGAGGATTGCATACAGTTCTGGTTGCA
Organism: Hypanus sabinus; assembly: GCF_030144855.1. Taxonomy (NCBI): domain Eukaryota; kingdom Metazoa; phylum Chordata; class Chondrichthyes; order Myliobatiformes; family Dasyatidae; genus Hypanus; species Hypanus sabinus. Next base: position 83,364,439 of record NC_082707.1, on the reverse strand, counting down.
CCACTATAGGAGGGATGTTGAGGCTTTGGAGAAGATGCAGAAGAGGTTTACCAGGATGCTGCCTGGTTTAGAGGGCATGTGCTATCACAAGCGGCTGGATAAACTTGGGTTGAGTTCTCTGGTAGAGGTTTACAAGATTTTGAGAGGCATAGAGATAGTGGACAGAGAGTATCTTTACCCAGGATTGAAATGTCTAATACCTGAGGACACATATTGAAGGTGAGACAAGGTAGGTTCAAGGGGGGTGTGAGGGGTAATTTTTTTCACTCAGAGTGGTGGACGCTTGAAATGCACTTCCTGTTATAATGGTTGAAGCAAATATATTAGAGGACTGATGGAGAATCTTGACCCAAAACATCAACTCTTTATACCCCTCCATAGAAGCTGGCTGACCTGCTGAGTTTGATCTACATGAAACACAGACATAGGAAAGCAGCATCCATCATCAGAGGTCCCCTGCAGCCAGGCCATGCTCTCCTCTTGCTGTTGCCATCAGGTAGAAGGTACAAGAGCCTCAGGACTACTCACACCACCAAGTTCAAGAACATTTACTACTCCTCAATCATCAGGATCTTGAACAAAATGGGATAACTACACTTAACTTCCCCATCCATTGAGATATTCTCCCAACCAATGATCACACTTTAAGGACTCTTTATCTTGTCATCTCATGTTCTTATTATTTATTTCTATATATTTGTATTTGCACAGTTTGTTGTCTTCTGTATTCTGATTAATATTTCATTGATCCTGTTATTGTTAGTTTTCTATAGACTTGCTGAGAATGCCCACAGGAAAATGATCCTCAGGGTTGTACATAGTTACATATACTGTTGTAAGAAGAAGTTTGTGACCCCTTTGCATTTACCTGGTTTTCTATATTACTCAAAAAATGCAGAAATTCAGTTCTGTGGGCTGAAGGGCCTGTATTGTTCTGTAGGTTTTCTAAAGTGTGGTCTGATCTTCATCTAAGTCACAATAATAGACAAATACAATCTGCCTAAACTAAAGACACACTAACAATTGTACTTCTTGTCAATACTGAATGCACCATTTAAACAATCGCAGTCTAGGTTCAAAATTAATATGTGAACCTCAGGGATAATGCCCTCTGCAAAAGCTGTTTGGAGTCAAGTGTTCCAATCGATGAGAGGCGATTGGAGGTGTGGGTTGTAGAGGTGTCCTGCTCTGTAAAACAGACACACAAATTCAGGTTACTGACAGAGCCTGCTCTTCTCAGGAAACACCTGTTTACGTGCACCATGCCTCAATCAAAACCACTTTCAGAGGATCTTAGAAGAATTGTACAGATGCACGAAGTGGGAAAGGGCTACAAAACATTTCTAGTGACATGAGTGTCAGTCCATAGTAAAAGAAATTGTCTACAAATGGAGGGTAACAGCAAAAGATCAGCAGAAATCTCTAATTTGCTAAGGTCTCTGTTTCAATAGGTACATTTAATGTCAGAATTGTACACAATATACATCCTGAAATTCCTGTTCTTTGCAAACATCCACAAAAAGAGGAGTGCCCCAAAGAATGAATGACAGTTATACATTAAAAGCCCAACCCCTCAGCTCACCCCTCCCACACACAAGCAGCAGCAAGGCAACAACCCCACCAGCAAAAAGCATCAGCTCTGTGCATGTATCTTAAAAAAAGCGTGGCTGCATGTCTCAAGTTTGCACAAGACTATCTGGATGCTCTACAATGCTTCTGGGACAATGTTCTGTGGGAGAGGTAAGACAGAAGTTATCTTTTTGACAGAAATGCACACCATTATGTTTGGAGGAAAATGAACAATGCCCACCAATACCAAAACCTTATCCAGCTGTGAAGTATGGTGGAAGAAGCATCATGGTTTGAGGGAACAATGAATTCAAAATTTTATCAAGAAATCTTACAGGAGAATGTCAGAGTAGTGGTCTGTCATCTGAAGCTTAACAAAAATTGGATGATGCAGCAAGACAATGGTCTGAAACACAAGAGTTAATCAACAGAATGATTTAAAAAGAAGAAAGCTTGTGTTTTGGAATGGCCAAGTCACCTTAACCCAATTGAGATGCTGTTACATGACCTGTAGAGGTCTGTTGGTGCAAGGTATCCCAGAAATATTGATGAACTGAAACAGTTTTGTGTGGAGGAATGGTCTAGAATTCCTCCTCAACATTGCACAAATTCGATCAGCGGCTACAGGAAACTTTTGGTGGAGGTTATTGCTGCTAAAGGAGGTTCTACCTGTTATTCAATACAAGGGTTCACATACTTTTTCCAACCTGGATTGTGAATGGATAAGCAACGTGTTCAATAAAGACAAGAAAAGAACAATTGTTTCTGTGTTATTAGTTTAGGCCAATTGTGTTCATTTATTGTTGTGACTTAAATGAAAATCACCACATTTTATGAGTAATTAATCTAGAAAATGAGGTACAGTAATTGCAAAGGGTTTACAAATGTTTTCTTGCAACTGTATGTACTTTGGTAATAAAATTTATTTTGGACTTTGAGTTCTTCGAGCATCTCTGTGTGTTATTCAAGATTTTTACACCTGCAGAATCTCTTGAGTCGTTGATACTTTTTTCAGTTTAGGCTGTTTCCAGAGTTCCACGTCAGCGCTGGTCCGAAAAACAGTGTACTGTTGTTGTGGCCAGCATCAAGGGCATAGTCTCAGTGGAAGGGTGTGGGCCACTCAGGGCAGGGCAAAAAGAAGATCAGCAGATCGGTGAATCTTCGCAACTTCTTACTGATTCGATGAGCGTATTCAAGACAGATTATTATATTTTTAAGTGAAACCAGGAACAGAAGTAGACCACTTAGCGTTTTGAGTTTGTTTAAATTTATTGTAGCCATGGGCATGTATGTATTTGGTATAAATACTATGCAACAGCGCAGTACGTTATAAGATGACGACAAACACAAGTTAATATGCACATGAGTTAGACATAATGTACACATGTAAAAAATAAACAAGAATACTAGTGTAAGATCAAAAGAAACAAAAGTAGTCTCAGGTTACAAATGCAAATTCCTGGAGCACTCACCAGGTTCAGCAGCATCTGTGGAAGGGAAGAAAAAGTCAATGTTTCAGGCTAGGACCTTTCACCAGGATTGGAAAGGAAAGGGAGAGAAGTCAGATTAAGAAAATGGGAGAGAGGAAGGAATACAAACTGGCAGGTGAGGGGGGAGATGGCTTAGGTGGAGGAGAGAGGAATTAAGTAAGAAGCTGGTGGAAAAACTAAAGGGCTGAAGAAAAGCGAATCTGATAGGAGAGCAGAGTAGATCACAAAGGAAAGGGACCAAAATGAGGTTAGGAGAAGAGAAGAGATAAGCGGGGAGCCAGAATAGGGAGGGGGAGAAATTACCAAAAGTTAGCGAAATCAATGCTCTTGACTTCAGTTTGGAGGCTACCCAGGTAGATGAAGAATTACTCCTCCATCCTGAGAGCTGCTCAATATGGCAGTTGAGGAGAACATGGACCAACATGTCGGAATGGGAATGGGTATTAGAATGAAAATGGTGTTGTTACGGTTTTGAAAGTCAGTTCAAAAACGTGATGAGAGTGAGGAAGAGGCAGTTGTTGAACGTCGAGGTGTGGTTCTTTATCCCCCTGTACCTCTTGCCATCTGGCAGCATTGAGAAGAGAGCATTGGCCCAGGAGGCAGAGGTCTCTGGTGATGTATGCCATCTTTCTGAGACATCACCTCTTGTAGATGTCCACATTGGAGGAGAGGACCATACCTTCGATGGAACTGGCTTAGTCTACCACTCATTCACACAATCATGGCTGATCCTCCACCTCAATAACACATTGTCAACCTATACTCTTATGTATCTAGAAATATCTCTTCCTCCTTCTTAAAATATATTTAACAATTTCCCTCTGCTGCCTTCTATGTGGAGAATTCCACAGGTTTACTTCCCCAATGACTGGTTTCCTCATTCAATCTTTAATGATTTGCTCTAAATATGAACTGTGATCTTTTATCCTAAATCCCACCAGCTCTGAAGCTGGGGAAATTACTCTACCTGCATATTGTCTGTACAGCTCATTAAGAAACCTGTACATTTCAGTGACCCCATTCTTATTCTGATCTCTAGTAAATACAAGCTGCTGTGATTTGTCGTGGCAATTTCTTTGTCAGCTATAATGGGAAACAAGCGTTACCCGTTAATGACAAGGCTACTGTCACTGGAAGTGATGCAAAATATGATCACAGTAATTATTTCCATGTTTAACTATTTTCTACTGCTGAGACAGTTCACAAGAAGTCCAACAGTTCTAAGCCAAGTGCTTGTTAGAATTTGTGATAGTTGGATGAATGCTGCTCAACATCTTCACCAAGTAAAAGTGAGCTGCTGAGAAGCGGGAGGATTGGGTGGAAGTAAATATACATCGACCTGTCTGGTATAACTATAAAGAATTCATTAAGTTTAAAACCAGCAACCAGACCTTAATTCTCCATTCATGTACAGTGAATAACTACCTCGATCTTCTCATTACTACCCATTCACTGGGCAGCATCTGGGAAGTTTGCTCACTTGAGTAGAATGAATACTGGACCAAGTGTCTCACAGTGGTAATCTGAGACAAGGATAAACTGGTGTGGGCAACAATATGTTAGGCTGCTAATAACGACTTGTATCTGTTGTGCAATCAATCAAAGTTTGTTTCTAATTTTATTTTGGCTATGTTAATCAGATTAAAAGACCCTTAATTTACATATGTAAAGAAACATGCTTATTTTAGGCAGCCATGTGGGATGTCTGAAAAATAATCTGTGGTAATTATTTGACTTTCTTTTAAGCCATTTACCCTAGTATTTATCAGGATAATTTATACATGTGCAGACCTTTTTTGAAATAAGGCAAGGGAGAGGTGTCAGTGGATACTGCTTTACAGAGAATAAGGTAGAGTTATTTGTGCAGAATATGTAAATATGATGCAAAAAGAAAGCCTCTGCACTTAAAAGTGCCAATAGTTTCTTTCAGCAAATACATACATTGTTTAGAGAAAGAACTGCATATGGAGTAACATTATCCTCATCTGAAAATACATAGAAACAGCTCTGTACTAACTTTCAGACTTGGTGCTACTAAATTTATGTTCTTACATTTTGGATGAGTGGAGATCACATGCAGGAATAACTTCTTGAAACTGATTTCAAACTTTATACTGAAATAACACAATATTCCAGTATTTGATTGTTGATTTTGTAATCTATAATTTCAAAGTGCCTCAGAGGGTTTGTACTCTTTATGCCTCTAAACATGGAAGATCTACATATAATCTGATCTTGAATACCAAAGCAACATGCTCCAAATAAATAACTGTATACTCCGTCTTTTTAAAAATAATTCCATTGAATAGAAGAAAGAATATGTTAACAGGGTAGAGAAAGAAATTAGCAAGATTGAGTGAGGTTTCAAAATGTCTCAAATTCACTATCTCTCTATTTATCTCTTTCTATGAGAAAGTCTATTAATGATTCAAGAAAGCATTATGCATAACACAGGGAAAATTGATTATGATCTCCATCTGTAAGAGTTTCTTTGCCTGACAAATTAATCAAGGATTACTGTACACAGTGCAGTCACCAAATCATATTATACAAGTGAGAATAGTGAATCCAGTGCAAAGCAAAATAAAGTGAAAGACTAGGCTGAGAAAAAAGGGGGACAGAAGTAAAAGTGAGAAGAACATAAAAGCAGTTAACAACTTATAGAATGAGACTCCATGTAATTCATTTCCAGTCCTAGAGAGGTAGATATCACTCCCTTGAAAGGAATAAGTGTCTTTCAATTTAATACGTACACTCAGTGGCCGTTTTATGTGGCACCTCCAAAAGCCCATCTACTTCAAGGTTTGACATGTGCATTCACAGATGCTTTTCTGAGCACCACTGTTGTAATGCGTGATTATTTGAGTTACTATCACCTTCCTGTTAGCTTGAACCAGTCTGGCTGTTCTCCTCTGAACTCCCTCATTGATGAGGCATGTTCACCCACTGAACTGCTGTTCACTGGATTTTTTTTTTCTTTTTTTGCACCATTCTCTGTAAACTCTGGAGACTTGTGTGAAGATCCCAGAAGATCTGAAGTTTCTGAGATACTCAATCCACCCCATCTGGCACCAACAGTCGTTTCATAGTCAAAGTCACTTAGGTCACAAGTCAGGGAATGATAATAGAGAAGCACAGATCTGGGGAAGGAAGGGTACAAGACCATCTCAAGGGCACTGAACATATCTTGGAGCTCAGTGCAGTCCCTCATGAAAAAGTGGAAAAAATATGAAACCTTAGCCACACTACCTAGGCCAGGCCACCCCTGTAAGCCTAATCACTGAAAAAGAATTGTACTTGTAGGAAGGGCTGATGTGATGACAACAGTCACTCTGTGTGAGCTGCTGAAGTCAGTGACTACAAATGGAAAAGAAGTTCATGACTCCACAATCCCTATTACCTTGCACAAAAAGGGTATTAATAGAAGAGTGGTAAAGAAGAAGCCCTGGCTAAAAAAAACACATCTTTGCCCATAAAGACTTTGCAAAGAGTCAGTTAGATGATAATGTAAGGACATGGAAGGTCTTGGGGTCAGAAGAACCAAAGAACCATTGAACATTACAGCACAGAAACAGGCCTTTTGGCCCTTCTTGGCTGTGATGAACCATTTTCTGCCTTGTCCCACTGACCTGCACATGGACCATATCCCTCCATACCCCTCTCATCCATGTATCTGCCCAAGTTTTTCTTAAATGTTAAAAGTGAGCCCACATTTACCACTTCAACTGGCAGCTCATTTCACACTCCCACCACTCTCTGCAAGAAGAAGCCCCCCCAATGTTCCCTTTAAACTTTTCCCCCTTCACCCTTAACCCATGTCCTCTGTTTTTTTTTTCTCCCCTAGCCTCAGTGGAAAAAGCCTGCTTGCATTCACTCTATCTATACCCATCATAATTTTATATACCTCTGTCAAATCTCCCCTCATTCTTCTACGCTCCAGGGAATAAAGTCCTAACCTATTCAACCTTTCTCTGTAACTCAGTTTCTCAAGTCCCGGCAACATCCTTGTAAACCTTCTCTGCACTCTTTCAACCTTATTAATATCTTTCCTGTAATTTGGGGACCAAAACTGCACACAATACTCCAAATTCGATCTCACCAATGCCCCATACAACCTCACCATAACATTCCAGCTCTTATACTTAATACTTTGATTTATTAAGGCCAATGTACCAAAAGCTCCCTTTACAATCCTATCTACCTATGATGACACTTTTAGGGAATTTTGTATCTGTATTCCCAGATCCCTCTGTTCTACTGCACTCCTCAATGCCCTACCATTTACCTTGTATGTTCTACTTTGGTTTTTCCTTCCAAAGTGCAACACCTCACACTTGTCTGTATTAAACTCCATCTGCCATTTTTCAGCCCATTTTTCCAGCTGGTCCAAATCCCTCTGCAAGCTTTGAAAACCTTCCTCACTGTCCACTACACCTCGAATCTTTGAATCATCAGCAAATTTACTGATCCAATGTACCACATTATCATCCAGATCATTGATATAGATGACAAATAACATTGGACCCAGCACTGATCCCTGTGGCACACCACTAGTCACAGGCCTCCACTCAGAGAAGCAATCCTCCATTAACACTCTCCAACTTCTCCCATTCAGCCAATGTCTAATCCAATTTACTACCTCACCATGTATACCTAGTGACTGAATTTTCCTAACTAACCTCCCATGCGGGACCTTGTGAAAGGCCTTACTGAAGCCCATGCATACAACATCCACTGCCTTCCCTTCATCCACTTTCCTGGTAACCTCCTCAAAAAACTCTAATAAGAGATTAAAGCAGAACTTCTTGGTCGCAACATGAAGTGGTACATGTGCTGTAAATCTCATATTCTTCAGCAACCAGGTAGTGCTATCCCTACTGTAAAGTCTGGTGGAGGTAACATCATGCTAATGGGATCCTTTTCAGCAGTAGGGACTGGAAATCTGATCAGGATTGATGTGAAGATGAATGTTGCTAAATACAGAGAGATCCCGGATAAAAACCTGCTAGCCTCTGCTTAAAAGCACAAACTGGGGAGGAAATTTGTCTTTCAGCAGGACAATGACTCAAAGCACACTATCAGAGCAAATGAAGAATATTGATGTCCTTGAGTTGCCCAGTCAGAGTCCTGACCTTAACCTGATTAAACATCTCTAGGAAGAACTCCAGATTGCTGTCCACTGCCAATCCCCAACTAGCCTAGCACAGCTTGAGCAATTTTGCAAGGAGGAATAGGCAAATCTTGCTCTATCACATTGCACCACACTAATAGAGACTTATCCAAAAAGACTACTGGCTGTAGTAGTTGTGAGACATGGTTCAACTAAGTACTGTGCAAAGGGAGATGAATACTTTTGAACTGCTGACATTTCAGTTTTTGAATTTTAGTTTTTCACGCTTCACAATTTTCCCTTTTTTTGTGGGGGGGGGCTCTACTGTGAAAAAAGGAGCATGTGAATTTTAAATAAAAATTCTCGGTTAACTAGATCAAACTCCCTGGTAACTTCATGTATATTAACAAAGGATTGGGGGGTTAATACTTTTGCAAGGTACTGTATCGTGAAAATCTGATGTCAGGCCATTTGAGACTCCATGTCCATCACTGTATTCACCACTGTAACCAACAGTGGAGAAGTGACTTGAAGAGACACTCACTCCCTCAGCTTTTCAATCAGTACTGTCATAAGAAAGTGACTTGTTTATTTGAATAGGCTAATTTTATTTTATTATAAAATAATGGTTTTATTTATTTATATTTTGATGTGGATTTAATGAACTTTATAAAATTAAAAAATATATGTTTTATATTTTTACAAATCTACATGAATACCTTTGTCTCCACTGTCAACCTGGCAAAGCAAAACTAACTGGAGGTCACAAGTCAGTGGACTGGATCCACTCCAAAACCTTTCTCTTTGACCTAGATACCAAACTGAACACTTGTCTTTGGAAAATAATAGGAAGCTACCTTCCACTGAATGAATTTATAGATAATTGAGTGTTCTTCAGGAATGCAACCTTGTTAACTGTGAGGGAATTTCTTCCCCCTTTCCTTGAAAGTTTCTGAAACTACGCCTCTGGTCCAATTTTGAAACATATACTGTCATATAGTCATGGGGAGCGGACTGCAGAATGTAGGTGCGCTAGTGTTTGCTGATGGTGGGATTCTTATGGGGTCATTTTAAAATGATGCTGTGGTATTCATATTTAATATTTTTTACACAATCGACTTTGAAATGTAAACCATCTTGTTAGCCAGCGTTTTTTAACCTCTTTTTGCCTGACCCCATTTAAACACTGGAAATATTTTGAAATCTCAAAATTATGTATGATTATCCTGCCAATTTGAAAAAAAAATAAGTACAAAACAGATTAAAATTATACTCAAATAACTTAAGAACATCATATTTATCTTTACATTGCTGTACTGGGTTGTGAATGCCGTGTCAGATTTTAGGTGGATAAATAGTTCACTGTTGGCATTTTGTCACCGTTTTCAATTTTTTTTTGTGCACTGATTGTGGATATTACTTCGCCACAGTGCTAATATGCAGAAGAGTCCACTCAGCACAAATGGCAATGACAACAATATATGAGAAGTAGCATTCATAATCAGTAACAGTATGACTGATTACAAACTCAGATTAAAGGTTGTCAGCTGAATCTTTCTAAGAGCATGCAACTCACAAAAGTTTCTATTGTCTGACATACCTGATTTTTCATTTAAATATAGCAACCTGCATTACATTTATTTATGGCACTCGAAAGTACCATTTCTCCCCACAGGATTAAACTGTTAGATTTCACTTTTGATGATAACACTGAACAAATGCTTAATCTCTCTGCATAAGATTTCTCTCACTCATCTATAAGACCTCAAGACACAGGAGCAGAATTAGGCCATTTTGCCCATCGAGTCCCTTCCACCATTCTTCCATGGCTGATTTATTTTCCCTCTCAAAACCATTTCCTTGCCTTCTGCCCGTAACCTTTGATGCCCTCAGTAATCCAGCATCCTAATCAGCAGTGCGAGCAGTGCAGAGAGGAGGTTTCTCACAGGTCGGCAGCTCTTGTTTAAAGGGAGAGCTTCGCGGCCTTTCAGTATCATTCTGGCATCCCAATCAGTGACGGTAGTGTGCCAATGATGAGAGTGGGAGAGTCAGGCTTTGTCTCAAAGGAGGCTCGGCTCTGAGTAAGTTGTTCAGTTAAGTTTCCCATTTTTCTTACAGTGTCAGGGGTATGTAGTGGAGTTTAAATGGCCATTGTGTGTACTTCATGCTGGATGTTGGAGTTCTGGGAGTCTCCCAGGAAACTGCATCTGCGTGAAGTGCATCCCGCTGAAGCTCCTTGAAGACCATGTTAGGGATCTGGGGCAGCAACTGGATGACCTTCAGCTTTCATGGGAGAATGAGGAGATAACCAGAGCTGCAGGAGGTGGGTAGCTGGGTGACTACCAGGAGAAGGACTAGGATGGTGAATAGGCAGTTAGTGCAGAGCACCCCTATGACAATTCCACTCAATAATAAGTATACCGTTTTGGATACTGTTGCGGGAGATGACCTCCCAGAGGAATACCATGGGAACCAGATTATAGTCACTGAGCATGGGTCCATGGTGCAGAAAGGACAGAGGGAGAAGAGGGGAGCAGTGGTGATAGGGGACTCAATAGTCAGAGGAACAAACAGGAGGTTCTGTGGACGTGAACGAGACACCTGAGTGGTACGTTGCCTCCCAGGTGTCATGGTCAGGGATGTCTCAGATTGCGTCCACAGCATTTTGGAGGGGGAGGGAGAGCAGCCAGATGTCTCAGTACATATTGGTACATAAGGAAGGAAAAGCAAAGAGGTCTTGAATAGAGAATTTAGAGAGCTAGGCAGAAAGCTGAAAAGCAGGACCTCCAGGGTCGTAACTTATGGATTGCTTCCTGCGCCACATACCTGTGAGGGCAGAAACAGGATGATTTGGCAGATAAATACGTGGCTGAGAAGCTGGTGCAGGGAACAGGGCTTCATGTTCTTGGATCATTGGGATCTCTTCTGGGGAGGTATAATCTGTTCAAAAGGGACTGGTTACATCTGAGCTCGAAGGAGACCAATATTCTCATGAGCAGGTTTGTTAGAGGAAGGTTTGTTGGGGAAGGTTTAAACTAATTTGGCAGGGGGATGGGAACTAGAGTGAAGGGACTCAGGTTAAGATGTATGGTAAAAAAGCAAAGAGAGTGTGTAGTCAGATTTAGGAAGGGCAGACAAATGATAGGACAAAATTGCAGCCAGCACGATGAGTATCAGTGCACTAGGGATACTCAAAGTGTTATATCAATGAACAGAGAATAGGAAATAAGGTGGATGATCTTGTTGCACTATTCCAAGATTGTCAGGTATGATGTTGTGGCCATCACTGAATTGTAGCTGAAGGAGGGCTGTATTTGGGAGCTGAATGTCCAAGGTTACACATTATATCAGAGGGATAGGAAGGTAGGCAGAGGGTGTGGCATGGCTCTGCTGGTAAAGAATGACATTAAATCATCAGAAAGATGTGACATGGAATTGGAAGGTGTTGAACTCTTGTGGGTTGAAGTTAAGAAACTAAAAAGGTAAAAAGACCCTGATGGCATTTTATATACAGGCTTGCCAACAGTAGCTGGAATGTGGACCACAGATTACAACGGGAAACAGAAAAGGAATGACAAAAGGGCAACGTTAAGATAATCATGGAAGATTTTAACATGCAGGTAGATTGGGAAAATCAGGTTGGTAATAAATCTCAAGAGAGGGAATTTGTTGAATATCTACAAGATGGCTATTTAGAGCAGTTTGATGTTGAGCCTACAACATCAGCTATACTGGACTTGGTGTAATGTAACAAAATAGATGCGATTAGGGAGCTTAATGTAAAGGGACCCTTTGGAGAAAGTGATCACAATATAAAACTTGAAATTTGATAGGGAGAAAGTAAAGTCTGAACTGGCAGTATTTCAGTGGAGTAAAGGAAATTACAGTGGTATGAGAGAGGAATTGGCCAAAGTAAATTGGAAGGAGATGCTGGCAAGGATGACAACACAGCATCAGTGGCTTGAGATTCTGGGGAAAATGAGGAAAGTGCAGGACAGATGTACTCCAAAAACAAAGAAATACTCAAATGGCAAAATAGCACAACCGTGGCTAACAAGGGAAATCAAAGCTAATGTAAAAACTAAAGAGAGGGCATACAATAAAGCAAAAATTATCTGGAAGTTAGAGGATTGAGAAGCTTTAAAAAACATACAGAGAACAAATAAAAGAATCATTAGGAGGGAAAAGATGAAATATGAAAGCAAGCTAGAAAACAATATCAAGTTGAATAGAGAAGGATTTTCAAGTATATAAAAAAATAAGAGAGATGAGAGTGGATATAGGACTGCTAAAAAATGAGGCAGGAGAAATTAACAGGGGACAAGGAGATGGGAGATGAACTAAATCAGTATTTTGTATCAGTTTTCATCGTGGAAGACACTAGCAGTGGGCCAGTTGTTGAAGATTGTGAGGGAAGAGAAGTGAGTGCAGCTACTATTACAAGGGAGAAGATGCTCAAAAAGCTGAAAGACCAGACCAGATGAACTGCACCCTGGGGTTCTGAAAGAGGTAGCGGTAGAGATTGTGGAGGCATTGGTAATGATCTTTCAAATATCGTTGAACTCTGACATGGTTCCAGAGGACTCTAAACTTGCAAATGTCACTCCACTCTTTAAGAAAGGAGGGAAGCAGCAGAAATTATAAGACCAGTTAGCCTGACCTCAGTGGTTTGGAAGATGTTGGAGTCAATTGTTAAGGATGAGGTTGTGGTGTACTTGGTATCACAGGACAAGATAGGACAAAGTCAGCATGGTTGCCCTAAGGAAAAATCTTACCTGGTGAAACTATTGGAATTACAAGCAGGATAGATAAAGGGGATGTAGTGGACATTGTATATTTGGATTTTCAGAAGGTCTTTGACAAGGTGCCATATGTGAGGCTGCTTGCCAAGTTAAGAGCCCTTGATATTACAGGAAAGTTACTAAGATGGTTAGAGCATTGGCTGATTGGTAGGAAGCAGAGAGTGGGAATAAAAGGATCCTTTTCTGGTTGGCTGTCAGTGACTAGTGATGTTTCACAGGGGTCTGTTTTGGGACTGCTTCTTTTTATGCTATATCAATGACTTGGATGATGGAATAGATGGCTTTGTTGCCAAGTTTGCAGATGATACGAAGATTGGTGGAGAGGCAGGTAGTGTTGAGGAAACAGGTAGGCTGTAGAAGGACATAGACAGCTTCAGAGAATGGGCAAGAAAGTGGCAAATGAAATACAAAGTTACAAATGCATGGTCATGCTCTTTAGCAGAAGAAATACTGTAAATGTGCAGACTATTTTCCAAGCGGGGAGAAGATCCAAAAATCTGAGATACAAAGGGACTTGGGAGTCCTTGTGCATCTGATTAGGGATAAGGATAGTCAGCTTGGCTTTGTTAAGGGCAGGTCATGCCTTACAAGCCTGATTGAATTCTTTGAGGATATAACTAAACACATTGATGAAGGTAGAGCAGTGGATGTAGTGTATATGGATTTCGGTAAGGTATTTGCTAAGATTCCCCATGCAAGGCTCCTTCAGAAAGTAAGGGGGCATTGGGTTCAAGGAGACCTTGCTTTGTGGATCCATAATTGGCTTGCCCACAGAAGGCATAGGGTGGTTGTAGATGGTCCGTATTCTGAATGGAGGTCAGTGACCAGTGGTGTTCCATAGGTATCTGTTCTGGGACCCCTCTTCTTTGTGATTTGTATAAATGACCCCTGGATTAAGAAGTAGAAGGGTGGGTTAGTAAATTTGCTGATGACACAAAGGGCGGGGGTGTTGTGGCTAGTCTGGAGGGTTGTCAGAGGTTACAGTGGGACATCAATTGGATTCAGAACTGGATCGAAAAGTGGCAGATGGACTTCAGCCCAGATAAGTGTGAAGTGGTTCATTTTGGTAAGTCCATTCTGAAGACAGAATATAATATAAATAGTAAGACTCTTGGCAGTGTGGAGGATTTGAGAGATCTTGCGGTCTGTGTCGATAGGACACTCAAAGCTGCTGCGCAGGTTGACAGTGTTGTTAAGAAAGCATATGCTGTGTTGGCATTCATCAACCATGGGATTGAGTTCAAGAGCTGATAGGTAATGTTATAGCTATATAATCCCTTGGTCAGACCCCACTTGGAGTACTGTGTTCGGTTCTGGTCACCTCACTACAGGAAGGATGTGGATTCTATAGAGAAGAGTGCAGAGGAGATTTACAAGGATGTTGCCTGGATTGGGGAGCATGACTTATGAGAATAGGTTGAGTGAACTTGGCCTTTTCTCCTTGGAGCCACGAAGAATGAGAGGTGACCTGATAGAGGTGTATAAGATGATGAGGGGCATTGATCGTGTGGATAGCCAGAGGCTTTTTCCCAGGGCTGAAATGGCTAACACAAGGGGGCATCATTTTAAGGTGCTTATAAATAGGTACCAAGGGGATGTCAGGGGTAAGTTTTTCACACAGAGAGTGGTAGCGTGGAATGCACTGCTGGCGGCAGTGGTGGAAGCAGATGCGATAGGGTCTTTTAAGAGCTTCTTAGATAAGTACATGGAGCTTAGAAAAATAGAGGGCTATGTGCTAGGGAAATTCTAGGCAGTTTCTAGAGTAGTTTGCATGGCTGGCATAACATTGTGGGCCAAAGGGCTTGTGATATGCCGTAGAGTTTTATGTTCTATGTTCTAACATCCTAAAGGTTGACTTGCAGGTTAAATTGGTGGTAAGGAAGACACATGCAAAATTAGCATTAATTTCAAAAGGTCTGGAATATAAGAGCAGAGATGTGTTGCTAAGGCTTTATGAAGCACTGATGAGACCTCACCTTGAGTAATGTGAACAGTTTTGGGCTCCTTATCTAAGAAAAGATATGCTGGCATTGGAGAGGGTTTAGAGGAAATTCACAAGGATGATTCTGGGAACAAAAGGGCGATCATATGAAGAACATTTGATGGCTCTGGGCTGGTACTTACTGGAATTTAGAAGAAAGGGGGGATTTTATTGAAACCTTGCAGATGTTGAAAGGTCTAGACAGAGTAGGCGGAGAAAAGATGTTTCCCATGGTGGAGGAGTCTAGGACAAGAGGGCACCGACTCAAGATAGAGGGGCGTCCTTTTAAAAGAGAGATGTGTGAACTTTCTATAGCCAGAGAGTGGTGAATTTGTGGAATTTGTTACCACAGGCAGCTGAGAAGGCTAGGTCATTAAGTGTATTTAAGGCAGAGATTGATACATTCTTGATTGGACCTGGCAACAAAGGTTACGGGAAGAAGGCCAGGAAGCAGGGCTGTGAAGGGGAAAAAGGATCAACCATGATGGAATGGTGGAGCAGGCTAGATGGGCCAAATGGCCTAATTCTTCTCATATGTCTTATGATCGGTCTTATGGTCCAGGTTCTATTCAAGAATCTGTTCACCCTCTCTTTAAATATACACAATAACTTGGCTTCCACAGCCGTCTATGGCAATGAATTCCACAGATTCACCACCCTCTGACTAGGGAAATACCTTCTCATCTCTGTTCTAAAGGGGCACCTTTTTAATCTAAAGCTGCGCTCTCTGTTCCTAGACTCTTCCATTATTGGAAACATCCTCTTCACATCCACTCTATATAGGCCTTTCAGTATTCATTAGTTAATGAGATGCCCCTCATTGTTCTGAACTCCAATAAGTACAGGTCCAGAGCCAAAAATAATCCCCATATATTAACCATTTCATTCCCTGGATCATCTGTCCAGTTTTTGTTAAAATAAGAAATGGAAGAACATCATACCACCCATGAATCACACACTTGCTAATCTGAGCAACTGGAATTCCTTGCTTCATCTATACTACAGTTTTATGAGACATAAAATATTTGAAATTCACTACAGATTGATCAGGAGAAAAAAAAACATGACATATTAAAGTATAGCACAAGAACGGGCCTTCAGCCCACATCTGTACCGAGCATCGTGCCTATCTAACAAATCCCATCTGCCTGCCCCTGGCTCATACTTCTCAACTCCCTGTCCAGCAGATATGAAAGTGATACTTAGAAAGACACAGCTTACCATGTGTCTCTCTAAACATCGCTTTCATATCTGCTGCCACCTTTCAGAATCAGAATCAAATTTTATATCACTGTACATATCGTGAAATTTGTTGTTTTGTGGTAGTGGTACATTATAATACAGAACAATAAAATAATGTAAATAACAATGAGAAATATATATAGAACTAAATTCAATAAGTAGTACAAAGCAGTATTCCAAATTAAGGTGTTAGAGCTGGAACTGGATGAACTGGATCATTCGGGAGGGTGAGGGGGTGATAGACATGACATCTAGAGAGGTGGTTACACTGGAGGACACAGGAAATTGGGTGACATTCAGGAGGGTAAAAAGGATTTAAACAGCCAGTGGAGAGTATCCCTGTGGTCATCTCGCTCAACTAGTATACCTTTTGGATACTTTTGGGCGTGGAGGAGGGGGGTGGCCCTCCCGAGGAATGGAGTCTGACTCAGAAGGGAAGAGGGAGAAGAAGTGAGCTGTAGCGATAGGTTTGTTAGTGAGGGGAGCAGAAAGGAGATTCTGCGGGCGAGAATGAGCTTCTTGCAAAGTATGTTGCTTCCTGGGTGCCAGGAACATCATGGATCAAGTCCCCAGCATTCTTAAGTGGGAGGGTGACTATGTGGGTACCAATGTCAGAAGCAGGAAGGGGGATGATGTTCTGCAAAATGAGTTCAGGGAGCTAGGTGCTAAGTTAAAGGACAGGACCTCTATGGTTGTGATCTCAGGCTTGCTTCCTGTGCCACATGCTAGTGAGGCCAGAAATAGGAAAGTCATAGAGTTTAACATGTGGCAAAGGAGTTGGTATAGGAGGGAGGAGGTCAGATTTTTGCGACATTTGGTTCTCTTCCAGGAAAGGTGGGACCTGTACAGAAGAGATGGTTTGCACTTGAATCGGAGAGAGACTAATATACTAGTGGGAAGGTTTGTTAGTGCTGCACGGTGGGGGCGGTGGGGAGCAGGGAGCTTAAACTAGAGTTGCTAGGGGATGGGAGCCAGAGTGCCAGAACAGATAGTGGAGAGGTAGTGGAAACAGATGCTGTTAAGACCTCAGACAAAGTCAAGAATCAAAAGGTTGAGCACGGTGGGGCTCATGTTCTGAATTGTGTATATTTCAGTGCAGAAGTATGGTAGGAAAGGAAGATAAGCTTGAGGCATGGATGAACACCTGGAATTATAATATTGTAGCCATTAGTGAGACTTTGTTGTAGGAGGGTAGGACTGGCACTCAGTATTCCGGGGTTCCGCTGTTTTAGATATGATAGAGTGGGAGGAATTAAAGGGGGAAGGATGGTGTTACAAGTCTAGGAAAATATCATGGCAGAGTTCAATCATAGCAGACTAGATAACTCATTAAGTGAAGTTTTACAAGTAGAACTGAGGAGTAAAGAAGGTATAACCATGTTAATGGGGCTACATTAAAGACCGCCCAAAAGTCCACAGGATTTACAGGAACAAATTTGCAGAGAGATTGCAAACTGTTGCAAGAAACAAGAAGTTGTGATAGTAGGTGACTGGGACTCCCATATTGTAAAAGCACTAGATCGGATAGTTTGTCAAATGTATTCAGGGAAGTTTCCTTAATCAGTATATAGAAGTCCCATGAGAGAGTGTGCAATTCTTGATCTACTATTAGGGAATGAAGCAGGGCAGATGATAAAAGTTTGTGTAGGAGAATACTTTGCATCTAGTGATCATGACGCCATTGGTTTCATGGTAATTATGGAAAAAGAATAGGACAGGTCCTCGGGTTGAGAAAGGCCAATTTTGTTGATCTCAGAAAGGATCTGGCAAGTGTGGATTGGGACAGGCTGTTTTCTAGCAAAGGTATACTTGGTAAGTGGGAGGCCCTCAAAAGTAAAATTTTGAGAGTACAACACTTGTATGTGCCTGTCAAGAGGCAGGTTAAAAAGTTTAGTGAACCTTGGTTTTCAAGAGATATTGAGGCCATGGTTAAGAAAAAAAGGGAGATGCAAAGCAGGTATAGACAGGTAGGAACAAATAATATGCTTTTGGAGTATAAAAACTGCAAGCGAACGCTTAAGAAAGAAATCATGAGGGCTAAAAGAAGGCATGAGGTTGCTGTAGCAGACAAGGTGAAGGAGAATCCCAAGGGCGTCTACAGATATTTTAAGAGTAAGAATAATTGCAAGAGACAAAATTGGTCCTCTGGAAGATCAGAATGGTAACCTATCCATGGAGCCAAAAGAGATGGGGAAGATCATAAATTGATTTATTGCAACTGTATTTACTTAGGAGATGGTCTTTAGAAGTGAGGCAAAGCAGCAGCAAGGTCATGGACCCTATACAGATTCCAGATCGAATCCCCAGGGCCTGACCAAGTGTTCCCTAGGGCCTTGTGAGATGCCATTGGATAGGCCAAACAGAGATATTTAAATCATCCTTAGCAACAGGTGAGGTAAAAGAGGATTGGAGGATAACTAGTGTTGTTCATACACGAGGAATTCTGCAGATGCTGGAAATTGAAGCAACACACACAAAATGCTGGTAGAACACAGCAGGCCAGGCAGCATCTACAGGAAGAAGCACTGTTGACGTTTCGAGCCGAGACTCTTCGTCTGGACCCTGACGAAGGGTCTCAGCCCGAAATGTCGACAGTGCTTCTTCCTATAGATGCTGCCTGGCCTGCTGCATTCCACCAGCATTTTGTGTGTGTTGAACTAATGTTGTTCTGTTGTTTAAGAAAGAGTCTAAGAATAAACAAGGAAATTTTAGGCTGTTGAACCTGACATCAGCAGTGGGAAAGTTATGGGGAGGTAGGTATTCTAAGGGACTGGATATGTGAGTATTTGGATGATGACTGATTAGGGATAGCCAGCATGGTTTTGTGTGTGGAAGGTCGTGTTACAGAGTTTTTGAGGAAGTTACCAGGGAAGTTGATGAAGGCAAGGCAGTTGATGTTGTCTACATGAACTTCAGCACAGCACGTGACAAGGTACCATAAGTGAGGTCGGTCAAGAAGGTCCAAGATGACCTGGCATTCAAGATGAGGTAGTAAATTGGATTAGACATTGGCTTTGCGGGAGAAGCCATAGAGTGGTAGTAGATGGTTGCCTCTCTGATTGGAGGCCAGTGACTAGTGGAGTGCCGCAGGGATCTGTGTTGGATCGGTTGTTGTTTGTCTTCTGCATCAACAATCTGGATGATAATGTGGTTAACTGGATCAGCAAATTTGTGGATGACACCAAAGCTGGGGGTGTAATGGACAGCAAGGAATACTATCAAAGCATGCAGTGGGGTTTGGACCAACCAGAAGAACTGGCTGAAAATGGCAGCTGGAATTAAATGCAGATAAATGTGAGGTGTTGCATTTTGGGAGGACCAACCAGGGTAACTTTTACACAGTGATCTGTAGGGCACTGAGGAGTGCAGTAGAATAAAACATTCTGGGATTACAGGTCCATAATTCATTTAAAGCAGTGTCACAGGTAGATAGGGTCATTAAGACTATCTTTTGCATATCGGCCTTCATAGATCGCAGTATTGAGTACAGGAGCAACACGAGTGAATCTACAGATGCTGGAAATAAATCAAAACACAAAATGCTGGCAGAACTCAGCAGGCCAGACAGCATCTATGGGAGGAGGAAGTGACGACGTTTTGGCCCGAAACGTCATCACTACCTCCTCCCATAGATGCTGTCTGGCCTACTGAGTTCTGCCAGCATTTTGTGTTTTTATTGAGTACAGGAGTTGGAATGTTATGTTGAAGTTTTATAAGATGTTTTGTGAGGCCTAATTTGGGAGTATTGTGTGCTGTTTTGGTCACCTACCTACAGAAAAGATGTAACTAAGATTGAAAGAATATAGAGAAAATTCACAAGGACGTTGGCAGGATTGGAGGACCCGAGTTATAAGGAAAGATTGAATAGTTTAGTACTTTATTCCTTGGAATGTAGAGAATTGAGGGGAGATTTGATAGTGGTACACAAAATTATGAGGAGTATAGGTAGGTAAATGCAAAAAGGCTTTTTCCACTGAGGTTGGGTGAGACTACATTTAGAGGTCATTGCTTAAGGATGAAAGGTAAAATGTTTAAGGAGAATACGAGGGGAATGAGCTACAAATACAAGTAGTGGATGCAATTTTGATTTCAACGTTTAAGAGAAGTTTGGTTCGGTATTTGGATGGGAGGGGTATGGAAGGCTACATGAGATGAAGTTGATAGGACTAGACAGTTTAAATGGGTCAGCATGGACTAGATGGGCCTTAGGATGTGTCTCTGTGCTGCAGTTTTCTATAATTCTGAAATGAGAGTTAAAAATGGGAAAAAAGTGAGGTAGTATACTTGAGTTCATTGCCCATTTAAAAATCTGATAGTGGAGGGGTAGAAGCTGTTCCAAAACATTAAGTGTGTGTCTTTGAGCTCCTGTACCTCCTCCTTGAGGTAGCAATGAGAAGAGGGTTTGTCCCAGGTGATGGAGGTCCTATCAAGTCAAGTCGCTTTTTATTGTCATTTCGACCATAAACTGCTGGTACAGTACACAGTAAAAATGAAATAACGTTCCTCCAAGACCCTGGTGCTACATGAAACAACACAAAAACTACACTAGATTATGTGAGACAACTCAAAGCTACACTAGACTATGTAAAACAACATTAAAAACTACACTAGACTACATAAAGTGTAAATAAATAAATAAATAAATAGATTAATTAACAAGACAATAGGCAGAGTAGAGGACAAACTTCAATATAATAATAAATGACGTAGATGTCAGTCTAGACTCTGGGTATTGAGGAGTCTGATGGCTTGGGGGAAGAAACTGTTGCACAGTCTGGTCGTGAGAGCCGGAATGCTTCGGTACCTTTTGCCAGATGGCAGGAGGGAGAAGAGTTTGTATGAGGGGTGCATGGGGTCCTTCAGAATGCTGTTAGCTTTGCAGGTGCAGCGTGTGGTGTAAATGGCTGTAATAGCGGGAAGAGAGACCCCGATGATCTTCTCAGCTGACCTCACTATCCGCTACAGAGTCTTGCAATCCGAGACAGTGCAGTTCCCGAATCAGGCAGAGATACAGCTGCTCAGGATAATACAATCCCTGTAGAATGTGGTGAGAATGGGGGGTGGGAGATGTGTGGTGAACTACATATACCTGTCTGGACACGCCCCCCCCCCCCCCCGCTGACTGCTCCTGTGGCTCCTCCCACTGACTGTGAATCCTCCCATGGACCCAGGTATAAAGGCAATTGGAGACACAGCCCCGGCCTTAGTCTCCAGGATGTAGTCTGGTGGTCACTTGCTGCTTGTTCTTTCTTCCAGCCAATAAAAGCCTATATCTCGCCTCACGTCTCCGAGGGTTATTGATGGTGCATCAAGATGGACTTTTCTCAGCGTTCACAGAAAGTAGAAACGCTGCTGGGCTTTCTTGGCTATGGAGCTGGTGTTGAGGGACCAGGTGAGATTCTCTGCCAGGTGAACACCAAGAAATCTGGTGCTGTTAACGATCTCAACCGAGGAGACATCAATGTTCAACAGAGAGTGGTCGCTCCCTGCTCTCCTGAATTCAACAACCATCTCTTTTGTTCACATTCAGAGACAGGTTGTTGGCTCTGCACCAGTCCGTTAGCCACTGCACCTCCTCTCTGTAAGCTGACTCATCGTTCTTGCTGATGAGACCCACCACGGGTCGTGTCATCAGCGAACTTGATGATATGATTTGAGATGTGTATTGCTGCACAGTCGTGGGTCAGCAGAGTGAACAGCAGTGGACTGAGCACGCAGCCCTGGGGAGCCCCCGTGCTCAGTGTGATGGTGTTGGAGATGCTGCTCCCGATCCAGACTGACTGAGGTCTCCCAGTCAGGAAGTCTAGGATCCAGTTGCAGAGGGAGGTGTTCAGGCCCAGTAGGCTCAGCTTTCCAAATAGGTTCTGAGGGATGATTGTGTTGAATGCTGAACTGAAGTCTATGAACAGCATTTGAACATATGTGTCTTTTTTGTCCAGGTGGGTTAGGGCCAGGTGGAGGGTGATGGCAATGGCGTCATCTGTTGAGCGGTTGGGACGATATGCGAGCTGCAGGGGGTCCAGTGGGGAGGGCAGCAGGGTCTTTATGTGCCTCATGATGAGCCTCTCATGACAGATGCTGCCTTTTTGACGGACCGCTTTTTGAAGATGTGTGCCCGAAAGCTAGTGCCCGAAATGGAGCTGGCTGAGTTTACAACTTTATGCAGGTTTTTGTGATGCATACCAAATCCTCTCAAACTCCTAATGAAGTACAGGCACTGTCATGTCTTCTTTGTAATTGCATCAATATGTTGAGGCCAGTGTAGATCTTCAGAGAAGCTGACTCTCAGGAACTTAATACTGCTTACCCTTTCCACTGTTGATCCCTCAATAAGGACTGGTATGTTTTCCCTAACTTTCCCTTCCTGAGGTCCACAATCAATTCCTTGGTTTTTCTGACATTGAGTGCCAGTTTGCTGTGCCACCATTTAACCAGCTGATCTATCTCACTTCTGTCCACCTCCTCATCACCATTGAAATTCTGTCAACAATAGATGTGTCGCAGGCAAGTTTATAGATAGCATTTGTGATGTTCCTAGCCACACAGATGTGGGTGTAGATAGATTAGAGCAGTGGTCTTCGTATGCACCTTGAGGTGTGCCAATGTTGACAGCATTGCCTGTGTTCTTGCGGGTACGTTCTGGGCTCCCACCACTCTGTGTCAGAAAACAGGCCTTGTAAATCTCCTTTAAACTTTTCTCCTCTCAGTCTCTAGTACTTGACATTTTCCTCTGTAAAAGGATTGACTATCCTACCTAGGCCTCCCATAATTTTATGCACTGAAATCAGATCACCCCTCGGCCTTCTGTTCTCCAGAGAAGACGAGGTGATATTATCTGAACAACGCGATTATGAACCTGCTGTTAGTAAAATGGAAGTTCATGTAATTAATAGGTCAGCCGCAAGGTGGCTGGGAAACTGACTTAAAGGTAGACAAGAGTGGTGGTTGTTTGCAAGGCTGGGGTATTTAAAGGATAGTGGCCAGTGCTGGGATTATCTTTTTGTTTATGTAGTACAATGTATGGAATAAAATTTCTAAATCTATGCAAGATGCAGTGTGGATGCAAGTGTGGAAAGTGAGTAAGTGAAGCCTCATTCAGTCAGGGTCAACAACGGATTTTGCATCCTAGCTGTCCAGATACACAAGCCAGGGCAGTACGATATGGAGAGCAAGCTGTCGCCCATGTAGCAAGCTCCCCCTCTCCACGCAGCTGATGAACTCAAAGGAATGGCAGAGACCGATACAGTTTGGCACCAGCAGCATCGCAGGAGTTGCCAGTCGGCATTGAACTCCATGTAGGACTGCCTTAGGAACTCCAGCTCTGGATTTTTTTTCTCAGAGTTTACTCCTGAAACCTTCCCCATGAGTGGGTGCAGATGCAAGGCTGCAGAGGTTTAAGATCAGATTTTTCCTTTTTCCCTTCTCCTAGATGAGCTGCCAATCATGGCTGATAACCCCCATCTCTCCGAAGCAACTGGTTTTAAGGTACCAGTAACCCCTTTGCCCTTTCTCCTTTCAGTAGAAAAGGTTCCACTGGGCTTAGTACCTAAGCCACATGTGAAGGCCAGGAGCTGGACTTGGCTATCAGAGACTATTTGAGGTGCATGCCATTGGGAGCATTTAATAGGTAGTGGGAGCTTGTCCCCATTACCACCCCCAGCTCAAACCTGTGGTGAGGAGTCAGGAAGATTTTTAGGCACTGCAATAGCAGAAAATAATGACCAATTTAGATTGGCTCCACTGAGGGAAGCTCTTCCCATTAGAAAATAGTTCAAAGATCAATAGACACATACTTAAATTTTTGGGCAAAAGATTCAAAAGGAATGTGAGGACAAACATTTTCCCTCCAAGGTTTCTCACCATCTGGAAATTAATGTTCAGAGAGGTGATGGAAATAAGTTGCTGCCTTCAAGTACAAATTGGACCATGGGAAAGAGAAGGGAATAGTTTCTCTCTAGTAAAGGCTGATACAGTCCCAATGGGTTGAATGGCCTTTTTATGCTGTATTGATTCTATGATAAGCAAACACTATTGAAATGGATGCAAAGAATTTCACATCTTTCTATAGTGGAGTAGTAGGTGAGCCTTAAAGTTTCTGGCATGTAGAACATTTTACTGGATATGATGTTCAAACTGCATTATTTTCTCTTTGCCACCAAGGATGAATCTGGATGTATTTAATTTTGGGTTATAGATAAGATTGTCCATGCATCATTTCAGAGACATCTAAGTGGTGTGGATTCTCAAAGAAATGGTGCAAGGTGATCGTGGCTGTTTCTCAGTTACTGTGTACTTTCTTCTATTTCTGTAATGTGAAGCACAGAGGAATCAAGATTAATTTTCTCTATGCAGTTATGTCATTTGGGATTGTGCATTTGTATTCTCTGCCCTGGGTGACTGGGAAGATATCTGTGTTTTTCCTCCATTTGAGAGGTCTGAGCATAATGCTTAGCCCAATTCTGCAATACAAATGAGAAATTGTATCATTGCTGAAGATGCTTTTGTTGGATGACATGCTAAAAAGCAGCCATCTGAGATTATCGTAAAAGCTCCCACAGCTCTATTTGAAAAAGAATAATGGTTGTTCCTCCTGCTCTGGCCAAAGTTTACTTATCAACCAATAACACAAAAGATCTGATATTTGGCAAGTTGCAAAACTGGGAGTGGACTGTGCAAATATTATTTGCCACTTTTCTTGTGTTGCAGGTCAGAACACTTGAGAAGTTTTAAAATGCTTGGGAGCGTAGTGAAAGGTCCTTTCTTAAATAATGGACCTGATTATAATGCACATATAAATATGAAGAGCTTAAACAGATTTCTTGAGTTTTGTCCGGGTGATTGCATTGACTAGAATTGCACACTATTTACAAATCTGTGGTGATGATTGGGCTCTGCAAGAACTCCCTCTTTCCTCATCAGCATGCATCTTAATTTATGCAAGTTGATCTTTTTTGCCCCTACTTTTCCTTTTAATCACAAGGTTCACAATTTACAGGATTAATTGCTCTCAAAATGCTCTTTGAATTTACTAGTGACTATCTGATACTTAAAGTACTGTGTTTTGGCCTCCCTGACAATCTTCTCTATCTCTAATGTTTCAAGAAAAAATATAATTTCATGGATTAAATAGTCAACAGTTTATTTCTTACTGTTTTGTCATCTGAATTAATGACTTGAGTGACAATGTGACAATGTGGTTTGAACTTAATATGATTAGTATTAAATTGGTGGTGTAGTTGTCAGTGAAGAAAGTTACAACAGGATCTAAATTAACTAGCGAAGCAGGCCAAGGAGAAGTAGATGGAATTTAACTCAGATAAATTTTGAGGAGTTTCATTTTGATCATTTAAATACGGATAAGCTTACACAATAAATGGTAGTACTCTAGGAGTGTTGTAGAACAAAGAGGCAAGGGTTACACATGCATAATTCACTCAAAGTGGCCAATACAGGTAGATACCATGGTGAAGTATTTGGCACATCTGCTTTCCTCTGTCAGAGCACAGAATACAGAAGTTGGGATGTTATGTCACAACTGTTTAAGTTGTTGATGAGACCAGTCTTGGAGAATTGTTGCAGTTCAGGTTGTCCAGCTAAACAAAGGATGTCATTAAGCTGTAAAGATTCACAATAATCTTAACAGGGCTGGAGTGCTTGAGTTATAAGGAAAGGCTGGATCGGTGGGAGTGTAGGAAATAGAGGGGTGACCTTATAAAGGTACATTAAATAGGGGCACAGATAAAGGTCACAATCTCTTTCCCAGGATATTGGAGTCCAAAACTAGAAGGCATACATTTAAAGAAGGAGAGAGCCCTGAACTCTGAGTTGAGTTATTGGGATGCCGTCACAATGGCTTTCTTGTTGTTACAAGGCCGATTTGCTAGCTCGACGCTCAACCCAGCACGGGTGGAAAGCGTGCAAGGGAGCCGGCTGGATTTGAACTCGGGAGCATTTGCTTCGAAGTCCAGCGCTGATGCCACTACGCCACCAGCCGGCCAATAGACTTAAACAGAAAGGGGGGAAATTTTTAAAGGCATCTGAGAGACAACTTTTTCATGCCGAGTGTGGTTGGCATATGGAACAAGCTGCCAGTGATGGCTGTGGAGGTGGGTATAATTTGATAAACAAGTGGATAGAAAAGACCCAGAGCGATATGGTCCAAATGCAGGCAAGTGCCCTGACAGACAACGTGGTTAGAATGGACAAGTAGGGCTGAAGGGACTGTTTCTATGCTGTTTCACTCTATGATTAATACATTTGTCTTTTTTAGTCTTTTTAGAATTTTTAAGTATCTCCTGATAGATTGTAAAAACCAAAGAGATCAGAAATTCACTTTGTAACTGCATGAAAGAGGAGGAATTCAAAGCTAGAGCTATGAAAAGTCTTAAATAGTTTTATTAAAGTAGAATAATTACAAGCTAGATTTGAGCAACATTTCAAATCATGAGGGGCTGGGACAAACCAGACATAAATTGGCTGCTTCCAGTATCTGAAGGATTTAAGGAGAGCAGACTTTGATATAAGGTTAAATTTGACAGATTTGTGTTAAAGTGAGCGGGATTGCAGCCGAACTGGATCCATTTTTTTTTCTGGTGTCCACTCTTTAAGTAATGAAGAAACATAAAATGTTTGGCATACCTTTCATCCCAAACCCTTGAGCTTCAGGCCAATTCTGAACCCCTCTCAAATCCAGATGAAACATCAAAGAGCAAACCTACAGATGAGATGGAAATGGGACTCAGTACCAGAAGCACAGCGTGAAGACGGGAACGAATGTTGCAGAGAGATATTCACTGACAAGTACCCTTTATTTGCTCAGTTGGCAAACACATGAATTTACAAAACGAAGTGCCTGCATGTACACTCAGTAGGTTTCCCTGAGCCTCCACGAACACTCCAAGGAGGGAAAAGGTAATACCCAGGCAAAGGAGTCTAGGCTGGCCAGGCGTATTTCTTGATCCTTATGCAGGTCCTACATCTCTGGTGTGGGGTCATCCACTTCTGTAATAGTTAGTCTCCACAGAACTGTCACTGCCTGCACTCCCGAGATCTTCCATTCTTTGATATTTTGGACTTGGAGAGTCTCCTCGAGGAAATAAGATGATTATGCACGGCGTTCCTACAGAATGGCCAGAAGGTGAAGGAGATCAATTAGGCTCTGAAAAGGGCTGGCGGAAAGACCAAGCAACGTGACAGTGAGGAGGAATCCGTCGCTACTCCCTGCTTCCCTATATTTCCACGGTTTCTGGAAGGATCACCAGGATTAATACCATCCACAAATCTGTAAAGAAGCTCAAATCACAGCTTAAGCAGGTCAAAGATGACCTGGGACTCAGGACAGCTGGGATTTACAGGATTCCCCGTGAATGCAAAGCAGTGCATATCGGCCAGATGGGACACAAGCTGGAAACCCGTATCAATATCCGTTTGGAGAAACCGGTGGTAGGAGGACATTGCATTCACAATGATCGTAGGATTGACTTTCATGGCACCAACTACTGTGCCGCACTAATGGCTTTTGGGAGCACCTGGTGAAGGAAGCCACTGAAATAAAACTGGACGAAAAGAACTTCAACAAAGATTAAGATCTCACTCAAAGCAAGAACTGGAATTTGATTTAAGGAAGGTGAGACAACGGAAACCTGATTGGATGAGGGATAACCAATCAGGACTGATGAACAACGGTTGTATAGGTACCACCAGACTGCACGTGCCAGGCATCATTCCTGATGAAGATAGTAGCGTTTGTCATCGAAACGTCAGTTAAAATCAATACCTGTATCCAGGTGGAAGCCCGAGAAGACTTTATTCATCATATACGCCAGGAAAGCACAAGATCCTTCTTCCATTCTTATACTTGTCCTTATCCTATGAATCTATAATATATCAAATTTGTTGGCTCAAAGTCACCTTACTGACCAGTGGCTGATTATCACTAGAAGTGACCCAAGGCTACGAGCAGTATTGCATTATGGTTCTCCCTGCAGCCTTGTACCTTGTGTCTTTTATTCTGTCCAACGCAGACTGATTCAAAATCAGCCAAACTCTGGGCCAGACAACCAGACAACAGGCTGTGCCTGCTGCAAGCCTGCCTTTTAATAATAAAGAGCTTCTTATCTGAAAATGGTCACAGCAGAAAACTTATTGTGTCCGTGCTCAATTGCTCCAACTAAGATATCCCAGAACAAGAATCAGTTCACAAAATGGCAGCTCTAAGGACAGTCTTGTAAAATGGCTGCCTCCATTCCTGCAACCACATGGCAAGAACGGAGACTTTTGTTTTGTTTGTTTCCACCACCCTTGCCTCTTTCTTGGTCACTGATTTGTAGATTGTAGTTCTTTCTGGCCAACAATGTGATCATTGCTGATCTATGTTGACCTCAATGCCTCTTGATTCTGGCATGGTCCTGCAGGACTGGAAGATTGCAAATGTCACTCTACCGTTTAAGAAGGGAGAAAGGCTGAAGAGAGGAAATTATAAGCCAGTTTGCCTAACCTCAGTGGTTGGGAAAGTATTGGAATCTATCATTAATGATGAGATTTCGGAGTACTTGGAGACTAATGACAAAGGGAAATCTCTAGAGTTCTGTGAGGAAGTAACAAGCAGGATGGACAAGGGAGAAGCACTAGATGTTATTTACTTGGATTTTCAGAAGGCATTTGATAAGGTGCCACACAGAAGGCTGCTTAACAAGATAAAATCCTGTGGTGTTACAGGAGAGACACTGGCATGGATAGTGCATGGCTGACAGGCAGAAGGCAGCAAGTGGGAATAAAGGGGTCCTTTTCTGGTTGGCTAGTGGTGTTCCTCAGGGGTCAGTATTGGGATCACTACTTTTCACAATGTTTGTCGATGATTTGGATAATGGAATTGATGGCTTTGTGACAAAGTTTGTGGATGATGTGAAGATAGGTGGAGGGGTAGGTAGTGCTGATGAAGCAATGCGATTGCAACAGGACTGAGACATATTGGAAGAATGGGCAACAAAGTGGCTGATGGAATATGGTGTAAGGAAATGTATGATGATGTATTTTGGTAAAAATAATAATAATGTGGACTATTATCTAAATGGGGAAAAGGCTCAAACATTAGAAGTACAGAGGGACTTAGGAGTTCTTATGCAAGACTCTCCAAAGGTTAATTTACAGGTTGAGTCTTTGGAAAAGAAGACAAATGCAATATTGGCATTTATTTCAAGGGCAATAGAATATAAAAGCAAAGAGATAATTCTGAGCTTTTATAAGACACTAGTCAGGCCGCACATGAGTATTGTCAACAATTTTGGGCCCCATTTCTCAGAAAGGATGTGTTGCCATTGGAGAGAGTCCAGAGGAGGTTCACAATGATGATTCCAGGAATGATATGAGGAGCATTTGGCAGCTTTGGGCCTGTACTCACTGGAATTTAGAAGAATGCTTGGGGGTCTCATTGAAACCTACTGAATGCCAAAAGGACTAGTTAGGGTGGATGTGGAGAGGATCCACATATGGTGGGGGTATCTGGAACTAGAGAGCACGGCCTCAAAATTGAGGGCTGAGGTAAGGAGGATTCTATTTTTAGCCAGAGAGTAGTAGATCTGTGGAATGCTCTGTCACAGACTGCAGTGGAGGCCAAGACCATGGGTTTATTTAAGGTGAAGTTGATCATTTCCTGATCAGTAAGTGCATCAAATTATATGACGAGATAGCAAATGCATGGGGTTGAGTGGGATCCAGGATCAGCCATGATGGAATGGTGGAGCGGACTCGATGGGCTGAATGGCCTAATTCTGCTCCTATGTCTTATGGTATTATGGACCTGACCTCCACCGCAGAGAGTTCCCCAAATTCGCATTACACTGACTTAGTCTTTGGCAGCTTGTTCAAAACAAAGTTCGCATTCCTTCTTCCACTGACTGACATAAAACCAGGAAGCCTATTTGAAGGGCAAAGTCAAAGTCATGCAGCATGCTACTATATTCTTACATACACTTAATGGGCACTGTAATAGGTGATTCCTGTACCTAATAAAGAGGCTACTGAGTATATGTTCAGGGACTTCTGCTGCTGTAGCCCATCCATTTCAAGGTTCCACATGTTGTGCATTCGGAGATTCTCTTCTGCACACGACCGTTGTAACATGTGGTTACTTGAGTTACAGTCACTTTCTGTCAGCTTGTACTAGTCTGGTCATTCTCCTCTGACATCTCTCGTTAACAAGGCATTCTTGCCCACAGAACTGACACCTACTGATTTTTTGTTTTTGTTTACTCCACCATTCTACATAAACTCTAGAGACTGTGGTGCATGGAAGTCAGCAGTTTCTGAGATACTCTAACCACCACATCTGGCACCAACTATCATTCCATAGTCAAAGTAACTAAGGTCACATTTCTTTACCATTCCATTATTTGGTCTGAACAACAAATGAGCCTCTTGACCATGTCTGCATGCATTTATGGATTGAGTTGCTGCCACATGAGTGGCTGATTAGATATTAGCATTAATAAAGTCACTGAGTGTATTTTGGCTGAGTTATGATGAGACATTTTTTAAAAATCTACAATGGCAGCTGAGACAGGCCAACGGAACATAGTTTTAACCACTCCACGTGATTCTGACAAGATAATAAATCATATTATCAGTGTCATGAGAAAGTGAACACTGGACAAAGATATGAGAAAGTCTGCAGTTGCTGGAAATACGAAGCAACACACACGAAATGCTGGAGGAACTCTGATCTCAGCCTGAAACATCAACTATGTATTCATTTCCATAGATGCTCCCTGAGTCCTTCTGAGTTCCTCCAGCGTTTTGTATGTGCTGTGATAGAGATCAAAGAGTGCAATGCAGAATAGCCCTGATCTCTGAAACACCCAAACAACTGTTACCAATGTTTCATTGCACCTAAACAAAATAATTCTGAGTTCTGCAAGGAAAATACTGATGCAACACAGTTAATAAATAAGGGCTACTGACAGTATTCCCTAATTACTCGTGAGCAAAATTAAATGATGAGTTGAAACAGTCTCTGATAAAATTAGAACGTAAATCATTGTCCGATAAATCCTTTAGAAACTTCAGAGTTTGTGTGTCATTATGTGTGATGGGACTAAGCTCAGTATCACATAAATTTCGTGCATTTTGTGTTGAATGTTCTATTTATTAAAACCCTATAGCAATTCATCAAAAATTTACCAGAACAAACAGAAATTGAGATTTAACAGCTGTAATCTTTCAGTAACCAGGCTGTCATCTGGAATTATTTCAGTCTCAGATGCAATGATCAAATGTGATGTGATCTGCTTAATAATATTTAATTGAAGAGACAGGATCAGAATCCTACCTTAGCTATTCATTTCCTTTGAAGGTGTGGATTTTCTTTACATTTATTCATTGAGTGTGGTCATCATGGGCAAGACAAACATTTTTTTAACCTTTAAATGCCTTTAAGAAGGTGAACTACTGCTTCATTGTTGCATTCTATGTATTAAGCAACTCATTGTCATGGAGTGGCAAGTTACAAGATTTTAACACATCAACTGTGAAGAAATTGATAATCATACATTTCCAAGTCAGGAGAGTTGAGCAGGGGACAAAATTCGAGGCACAGGTGTCTCCATGTGCCTGCTGGTGTCGCAGTAGATGTGTGCATTTCTGCACTGCATCTTATAGATATTACAGGCTGCAATTCTGGTGTATGGGGGTGGAGGGAATACATTTTTAACATTGGTATAGTGAACTGCTAAGGTTGAAAGTTGTATGAAGATTTTTGGGTGATTGCGGAGCAGAGCTTCTTCAAGAATGTGGGAAATATTTTGGAAAACTGACTTGTCATTGTAAATGCTGGGAAAGGGCTGTGGGAGTCAGGGCACCATTGGCCTGCCCTTAGTGCTCAAACAAAAGGTCGAGATGAGATTTTGGTCAATAGTGGCCCCAAGGGTGTTGATGGTGGAGAATTCAACACTTTAAATGGCGAACTGTTATGTTAAATTTTCTAATGATGATATTATGAACTGTCCCTTGTTAATATCAAACATTACTTGTAACCCATCAGGAGAAGTGGGGATGTGATTTAATTCTGGCTTGACATGGATGCAAATTGTACACTGTCAATATTAGAAAACATCTGATCTTCACATGTTTGAAAGTGAATTGCTGAAGACGCTTGATACAAGGGCAATTGAGCAATTCTAAGCAATTCCTGCAGCAATATCCCAGGGCAAAGATGATATTCTTCTGGTAGCCACAAATTTCTTTCTTGGTGATTGATATGACTCAAGCTATTGCTAAGTTTTCCCCATGATTCTCAATACCATTTATTTTGATACCTTAATTTCATGCTCATTTCCTATTATGAAACACAAAATAGAAAGAAGCCAGACAGCCCACTTGGTCCATGTTAGCTCTTAGAGCACTCTCATCATAGGATCATAAGATATACTGTAGGGGCAGAGTTAGATGATTTAGCTCATCTAGCCTGCTTCACCGTTCAATCATTTTTTTTAATCGCTTTCAGCTTCTCCCCATAATTTTCAACCCCCTTACCAATGAAGAATCTATCAATCTCTGCCTTCAAAACACTCAATGGCTTGGCTTCCACAGTTCTCTGTAGCAACAAATTCAGCAAATGGCTGAAGAACTTCTTCCTCATTCATCTTTATTCTGAGGGCAAGCCTTCTTACAGACGAGATTCCCCGTGCCTCTCCCGCCATCTTCTCAGCTCCATCAAGCATAGGGCCAAAACCATCAAACATCCTTCAAATGTTAAGTTTTTCATTCCCAGGATCATTCTTACGAACCTCTTCTGAATCCACTCTGGATCAGCATATCCTTCCTCACATACAAGGCCAGAAGTTGCTGACAATACTCCAAATGCAACTAGAGGAACACTCCAGCAGTATATTGTTGTTTTTATACTCCAGTCCTCTCGAAATGAGGGCTACCATTGCATTTCTACCTTCCTTGTTATCAACTCTACTTGCAAGTTAACCTTAAGGAAACCCAAGTCCTTTTGCATTCTGATTTTGGAATTCTCTCTCATTTAGAAAATAGTCTAAGTAGCAAATAGTTTTAAAAATGGCACCTACAGACAACGCTCCTTCAGTTGACGTCTTCTGGACAGATCCTGAAAACATGTATTTCACTTCTTTTATGTCTTATACATTGGATTTTTATCTTGAATGTGACTCTGGAAGAGTTGGAGCCTGTGGTTTGCAATTTGGAGAATGTTTGGGTGTTTCAGCACTCTGCAGTCTCCAAGGGGTTTCCGGAAGGCAGATGCAGTGTGCAGGAACCTCATGGCAAAAAGGCTACGAGCTGACGTTTGACAAGGCAGGGACTGGGTATTGATAGTGAATGATCAGCCATGATCTCAGAATGGCGGTGCAGACTCGAGGGGCCGAATGGTCTACTTCTGCACCTATTGTCTATTGTCTACTTCGGCGATTGAAGCTTCCATGATTCACAGATTAAAGTGACGAGGGAGATTGAAACGCCAGCTGCCTGCCTTTTCTTTCACTGATGAGAGCACTCTGCTACTGGAGAGGGGAGACTGCTTTTTTGTTACTAGTGAGATAGCTCTGTTACGGAGAGGGCGAATGTTGCCCAGGTTGTCTGCGTTTTGGATGTATATTTGGACTGTGGACTTTTTTCAGTCTTATGGTTTTTTGTATTCTGTGTTTTTCACCTGATCCTTCTAATTTTTTGTGGATGTGGGGAGGGGTATTTGGGGTTAATATGCCTATTCCATTTTGGTTCATTTTTGTTGGGGGGAGGATTTGGGGGTTAATGATCGTGTTGACTTTCTTTTCTTTCTTGGTTTTGTGGCTGTCTGGAGAAGAAGAATTTCAGAGTTGTATATTTTGATAATAAATGAACCTTTGCTCTTCTATTCTTCTTTTTAAAAAAAAGTACTCCACACTTCTTTATGCACATTTTCCACCTTTTGCCTATTCTTCTAAGCTGTCCAAATGCTTCTGCAGACTCCCTGACTTCACAACACTACCTGTTCCTCCACCTATCAAAGATTATCTACAAATGTGGCTATCGTGTCTTTGGTTCATCTCGATTATTAAGATATAAAATGAAATTCTACGGTCCCCCATTGCCCCCAGTGGAATTCCACTAGCCACTGCTGCCGTCAGAACTGGACACCTTTATATCCCCCCAGCCTTCTGCCAGTCCTCTTTCCATGTTAATGACTTGCCTTTAGCACTAATGGCTCGTATCTTGTTTAGCAGTCTTGTGTGCAGCACCCAGTCAAAAATCTTCTGAAACTCCAAGTAAATATTGTCTTCTATGTCTTGACACCTCTTCAAAGAATTCTAACAGATCTCCTCTTAATGAAACCATGCTGACTTTTCTCTATTTTACGACATCTTTCAAGTACTCCAAAATTTCATTAATAATGGACTCCAGAATTTTACCTACCACTGAGGTCTGGCTAGCTGGCCAAAAATGTTCTGCTTTTTGCCTCCCTCCTGAAACAGGTGCGTTGTATTTGCAATTTCCAGTCCTCTGGGATCCTCCCTGACTCCAGTGATTCTTGAAAGCTCACTACTAATGCCACCATTACCTCATCAACTATCTTTGGCAGAACTCTGGGGCATAGTCCAACTGGTCCAGGCA
This sequence comes from Hypanus sabinus, assembly GCF_030144855.1. Taxonomy (NCBI): domain Eukaryota; kingdom Metazoa; phylum Chordata; class Chondrichthyes; order Myliobatiformes; family Dasyatidae; genus Hypanus; species Hypanus sabinus. The sequence goes on along the minus strand of NC_082707.1, from coordinate 83,329,636 downwards.
TCTTATCCACCTTCAGACCTTTTAGCTTATGCTGTACCTTCTTAATAATGGCTACTGCACACAGATCTGCCCCCTGAATTTCTTCCACTATGAAGAATGATAAATCTTCCTTGTAATCTGTTAACAGTGAAAGCATTGAAAGAGCTCCTTTGGCCCTATTCACCCGTGTCAACCAATGTGCCCTCCTAAGCCACTGCCATTCACCTGCTTTTGTTCATAACCCTCATAATATTTTCTATCCATGTACTGTGTAAATGTCTTCTAAATGTTGCCATTATACCACTTCTTTTGGCAGCTGGTAAGAGGGGGGTACATTTACAATATTTATAAGACATTTGGACAGGTAGATGAATAGAAAATTGTAACTGATTCTCCATCCACTCACATACAATGGAAACATTTTCCAGTAACCAAAGAACTTTACAACCAGCACAACTAGATCACTGGAAAAATATACAAACTCCTCCTAGGCAATAATAAGACCATAAGACATAGGGGCAGAATTAGGCCATTTGGCCCATTAAGTCTGCCCATGTCACTTGATGCTGTCTCCAATCAAGAACCTACCAATCTCTGCCTTAAATACACCCAACAACCTGACCTCCACAGCTGCCTGAGGTAATAAATTCCGCAAATTTGCCATGCTCTGTCTAAAGCAGAGGTCGGCAACCTGCGGCTCCGGAGCCACATGCGGCTCTTTCATCTCTGTGATGCGGCTCCCCGTGGTTTGTTAGCTTTTGAAATGTAATTTGAAATTTGAAGATTATGGTGATCTTGTACAATCTAAAAACTTTGTGGAGACCCCATTTCCTGGCACATCCGAACCGGCTCACAATTAGCCACCGTTCCGGCTAAGGGAGATAGCCTACGGGGGTTTGTGAGTACGTGTCTTTTGGAGCATCCGCGCCCACGGGGGGCGGGTTGAGGGAGGCTTTAAAGCAAGGCTGTTTAGTTCGAATAAAGTTTCCTTTGACTGCAGTCTTTATTTTAGCGCTGCGTGTAGCACACCGCTACAACGTGTTTTTTATCGCTATTAATATACATCACCACTGCCAATGCCTGACACCCGCCAGTGCGCGCTTTCTTTTAATTCTTCGATCCAAGGTTGGCTAACTATGGAGTAACCTTCAACCCAACGTCTTTTTTTCGGAGTTCAAAATGTTTTTGTTGCATGCAGAAATGTAATTTCGTTTTCTCTGCAGGAGTTCATCAATTTCATAAATGCAACACATTATAGTTTGTTTATACATAGCATAAAGGCAAAAAAACCCGTTGTATGCAGTGTTATTTCATTTTAAATGTCAAACGGGTTTTGTGGCTCCCAGTGTTTTCTTTTCTGTGGGAAATGGGTCCATATTGGCTCTTTCAGTGGTAAACGTTGCCGACCCCTGGTCTAAAGAAATGTCTCTGAATCTCTGTTTGAAATGGATGCCCCTCTATCCTGCGGCTGTGCCCTCTTGTCCTAGACCCCCCACCATGGAATACATTCTTTCCACATCTACTCTGTCTAGGCCTTTCAACATTTGAAAGCTTTCAATGAAATCCCCTCCCCCATCCTTCTAAATTCCAGTGAGTACAGACCCAGAACCATCAAACGTTCTTTGTATGATAACCCTTTCATTCTTGGAATCATCCTCTGAACCTTCTCCAATACCAGCACACCTGTTCTTAGATGAGGAGCCCAAAACTGTTCAAAATACTTAAGGTGAGGCCTCTCAGGTACCTTATAAAGCCTCAGCATCACATCCCTGCTCTTGTATTCCAGACCTCTTGAAATGAATGCTAACATTACATTTGCTTTCCTTGCCACTGACTCCACCTACAAGTTAACCTTTAGGGTGTTCTGCACGAGGACTCCCAAGAGCCTTTGCACCTCAGATTATTGGATTTTCTCCCTACTTAGAAAATTGTCTGCACATTTATTTCTTATACCGAAGTTCATGACCATGCATTTTCCAACATTGTTTTTCATTTGGCATTCTCTTGCCCATTCTCCTAATCTAAGTCCTTCAGAAGCCTACCTGTTTCCTCAACGCTACCTGCCCCTGCATCAATCTTCATATCATCTGCAAACATGGCAACAAAGCCATCTATTCCATCTTCTAAATCATGTATATACAGCATAAAAAGAAGCGGTCTCCACACCGATCCCTGCGGAACACCACTAGTCACTGGCAACCAACCAGTAAAGGATCCTTCTATTCCCACTCACTGCCTCCTAGCAATCAGCCAGATGGTCTAACCATGCCAGTAACTTTCCTGTTATACCATGGGCTCTTATCTTGGTAAGCAACCTCATGTGTGGGACCTTGTCAAAGGCCTTCTGAAAGTCCAAATATACAATATCCACTGTATCCCCTTTATCTATCCTACTTGTACTCTCCTCAAAGAATTCCAACAGGATTGTCAGACAGGATGCTCTCTTAAGGAAACCCTGCTAAATGGGAGAAGGAAGGAGGGATAATTATATCTGAGGAAGAATGGACAACAATATGGAGATATCAATGGAAGTGTACCAATTCACAGAAATGTAGGGAGTTTGGATGGAAAAACTTGATAAGATATTTTATTACACCCTCTCAGAAATCCCATTATGATAGTAACCTCCCTGTTTGCTGGAGAAATTGTAGAAATCAAAATGCAAATCATTATCATATTTTTTGGGACTGCCCTGTCATCAAAAACTATTGGAGGGGGATACACATTGCCCTACAAGACATCTTTAAATGTGAAATACCCTTGGAGAGTAAGACCATATATTTTGGATATAGACCTCAAGAATGGTTGAAGAGAGATAAATATTTAATGAATATACTCTTGGTGGCTGGTAAAAAGACTCTTACTAGGAAATGGTTATCACAGGAGAGCCCAACTTTAAATACATGGATGGAAATTACAATGGACATTTACAAAATGGAGAAGATAACATCATCTGTTAATCATAAGCTGGAACAATTTGATTCATACTGGGAAAAATGGTTTAACTACATAATGCCTCATAGGCCTGATTTTATTCTCACAAATCAATGAATCTGTTGTAAAAAAAAAAGATCACTCCCTACTTGTACATAGTTCTTTCCTTTTGCTTGTTTTTTCTTTTCACTCTTTTCTATAAGTGTATACCCCAGATAAATACTTAGTGGAGATTTTGTGATATATATGTACAATGTATGAAATACATCTTATGGAAATGTTTGTTTGATGAACTTCAATAAAAAAATAAATTACAATAAAAAGGAAACCCTGCTAACTTTGTCTTATCTTATCCTGTGTCACTGATCTATGATTTCCTATCTGCTGCTTTCTTCCTTTCTTAAAGAGTGGAGTGACATTCGCAATTTTCCAGTCCTCTCGCACAATGTTGGAGTCCACTGATTTTAGAAAGATCGTTCCTAATGCTTCCACAATCTCTACTGCTACCTCTTTGAGAACCCTAGGGTGCAGTTCATCTGGTTTGGATGACTTATGCACACTTAGGTCTTTCAGATTTTTGAGCACCTTCTCCGTTGTAATAGTAACTGCACTCACTTCTCTTCCCTCACATCTTCACCATCTGTCACACTGTTGGCGTCTTCCACAGTGAAGACTAATGCAAAATATTAATTCAGTTTATCTGCCATCTTGTCCTCCGTTATTATTTCTCTGGCCTCATTTTCTACTGGTCCTCTATCCACTCCCATCTCTCTTTTAATTTTTACATATTTGAGAAAGCTTTTACTATCTATTTTGATATTGTTTGCAAGCTTGTTTTCATATTTCATCTTTTCCCTCCTAATCGTTCTTTTAGTTGCCTTCTGTAGGTTGTTAAAAGCTTCCCTATCCTCTGTCTTCCCACTGGATATTGCTTTGCGGTATGCCCCTTCTTTTGCTTTTACATTAGTTTTGACTTCCTTGTCACAGTTGTACCATTTTGCCATTTGAGTATTTCTTTGTTTTCTGGAATTTATCTACCCTGCAACTTCCTCATTTTTCCCCAAATTCATGGCATTTCTGCTCTGCTGTCATCCCTGCCAGCAGGTCCTTCCAACTTGCTTTGGCCAACTCCTCTCTCATACCACTGTAATTTCCTTTACTCCACTGAAATACTGCTATGTCAGACTTCACTTTCTCCCTATCAAATTTCAAGTTGAACTCAATCATATTGTGATCACTGGTTCCAAATGGTTCTTTTACCTTTAGCTCCCTAATCTGCTCTGGTTCATTGCATAACACCCAATCCAGTATAGCTGATCCCCTAGCAGGCTGAACGGCAAACTGCTCTAAAAAGCCATCTCTTAGGCATTCAACAAACTCACTCTCTTGACATCCATTCCCAACCTAATTTTCACAATCCACCTTCAAGTTAAAATCTCCCATAACAATCATAACGTTGCCCTTTTGACACACCTTTTCTATTTCCTGTTGCAATCTGTCGTCCACATTCCAGCTACTGTTGGGAGACCTGTATATAACTGCCATCAGCTCCTTTTATCCTCACAGTTTCTTAACTCAACCCATAAGGATTCAACATCTTACAATCCTATGTCACATCTTTCTAATGATTTGATGCCGTTCTTTACCAGCAGAGCCACCCCACCCCCTTTGCCTATTTTCCTATCCCTCTGATACAACAAGTAACCTTGATCATTCAGCTCCCAACTACAACCATCCTTCAGCCATGATTCAGTGATGATCACAACATCATACCTTGAAAATCTGTAAAAGTGCAACAAGATCATCCACCTTATTTCTTATACTCTGTGCATTGAGATACAACACTTTGTTTTCTGCCCTTTTTGATCTGCATCCCTAATGGACCGATACTCACCCTATCAGCTGCATTTTTATGTTCCAATCTGCCTGCCCTTCCTGACAAGCTGATTGTACGCTATCTTTGCTCTTTTACCAAAAATCCTATCCTGAGTCCCTTCACTCAGTTCCCACTCTCCTGCCAAATTAGTTTAAACCCTCCCCAACAGCTCTAACAAACCAACACTCAAGGATATTGGTTCCTCCTTGGGTTCAGGTGCAACCCGGAACTTTTGAACAGGTCATACCTCCCCCAGAAGAGATCCCAATGATCTAAGAACCTGAAGCCCTGCCCTGCATTACTCTGCCAAATCATTCCATTTCTACCCTCACAAGCAGCAATCCAGAAATTACTACCCTGGAGGTCTCGCTTCTCAGCTTTCTACTTAGCTCTTTAAACTCTCTTTTCAGGACATCTTTGCTTTTCTTTCCTATGTCATTGGTACCAATATATACCAAGACATCTGACTGCTCTCCCTCCCTCCTTGGCAATAGCAGCCACAAGTTAACAGACAGACATACTTTATTGATCCCAAGGGGGGACTGGGTTTCGTTACAGCCGCACCAACCAAGAATAGTGAAGAAATATAGCAATATAAAACCATAAATAATTAAATAGTAAGAAGTTAATCATGCCAAGTGGAAATTAGTCCAGGACCAGCCTATTGGCTCAGGGTGTCTGACACTCCGAGGGAGGAGTTGTAAAGTTTGATGGCCACGGGCAGGAATGACTTCCTATGACGCTCAGTGTTGCATCTCGGTGGAATGAGTCTCTGGCTGAATGTACTCCTGTGCCTAACCAGTACCTTATGGAGTGATCTTCTGTGAAGATCTTCACAGAACTGTGATCTTCAATCTTTGATCACGTCAGGAGTGTAATTTTGCAGGTCTGTAAAAGACTGAAGATGTGTGGATACAGGGGGAGGGAGAACAGGTTGCTGACAATCCCATATTGGTGAGGATGCTCTGTACTTAAATGGGAAATCGGTTTCCCCATTCAGTTTTGTGTGCAGAATAGTATTTACCCATGTACTTGGCCACTGGACATACAGTCTTACAAGAACTGAGTCTTGACCATCCCAGCTGTTGACTTGCTCACCAGTCACAAGGGATATTACAGTTAACACTGCCAGTCTGTCACTCATCTCTGAAATAAATTGCTCCTTACCTCAGAAAGATCCTTCTGGTGGATTTTTCCAGAAACGGTCTAATCCTTCTGGGAAGGTGGAGCAGGCTCTTCCTCCCCCCTCCCCCCAAAATCCCTTTGGATTTAACTTCCTAAACCCCTAATGGAGAGCATTGGTGAGAGTTACTGAGCTGAATAATCATGAGGTGTGCCAAAATAAATATTACGAAGAGGTTTTAAGTGCCAAGTGTAGTACGGTCCAGATTTTTACCACTTATGATTAAGGCTGGAATGTCATAGCTAGGATGGAGCAGTCTTACTTTTTAGATTGGATTATAGAGAATACATGAAATAGTCAGAGCATTTGATTTCACCAGCATCTGCCAATACATTTTCTCTTGGTCTCTTAAATTTATAAACAATATTTGGCTTAGGGTCTTGGACCTGAGACATGAATTCTGTTTCTCTTTCCACAGAACTATCTGATCAGTTGAGTATTTCCTGAATTACTGTTTTTATATATGTTTCCTTCTACCTCATAAGTTTGTCCAATCTCTTTAGTTGCATCTAAAATTCGCTACAGTTAATCATTCTACACGCACACCGCTCTCTGCGTAAATAACACACACAAGATGCTGGTGGAACACAGCAGGCCAGGCAGCATCTATAGGGAGAAGCGCTGCGACGCTTCTCGCTTCTCCCTATGGATGCTGCCTGGCCTGCTGTGTTCCACCAGCATTTTGTGTGTGTTGTTTGAATTTCCAGCATCTGCAGATTTCCTCGTCTCTGCGTAAATAATTTGCTTTAAAATCCCTTAATCCTGGAGGGCTGACTTATTAAAGGTTTCAAGTTAAGCTCTCAATCACCGGTGGTGATATTTTGCCGGTACTCGTCACTGAAACCGTGACAGATTTTTTTTAGGATGATACATTTACAGTCGCTGAAATAGTAACTTTGGGGAGGAGCTATCTGCTGTTTGTGTCAGACTCATCTGATCAGACCAGGGACGAGACGGCGCTCTGCCTCCTGGGATTTGTAGTATCTCAAACCCTAGGGACACGGCGAGGCTTGGTTGAATTCACTACAACCCCCAGACGGCATTGCGAAGGGAGGGGTGGGGACGTCGACGTGACTCCTCAGAAGTGAAACGTTTTCTGTTACAACACGGTTGCTTTTTGGTGTTTGTGTTGACAGGGACCCGTCTGCCGGTAAGTCAGGTGTTTTGTTGAATGAAGGGCAGGCAGCTGATGAGTGAGATGGAATGTGAAGTGTTACATGGCGTTCTGGTTCCAGTTCTGCTGTGTGTCAGGATTCCAGCCCTGAACGTCAGTCCGGGCCCGGACTCGATCCTTCGGCGGGTTCGGGGGTCATAGTGGAGCAGGGCTTGGCTCAGGGCTGGCGCACCTTACCAATGTTTACAGAGAAGGTGGAGCAGCCCCTGGCCAACTCAAACTGTAAATATAATCCCTCGTTTCGTCCCTTGCACTTTCTGTCTTGTCGACATTGCTTAGAATCGGGCTCTGCCATGCCAGTCATTGCGGCTCATTAAGTTTCAAAATAAAATCCTGTACAGGGTTAATGGGTCTTTGTGTATTCCTTCAGTATTGTTATTACATTAACGGTGATAACTCGTGATTCTGAAGTTAACTCATAGAAGCAAACATTTTTTCTCTATTTCCGTTTTTGGTTTGCTTCCGCCTTCCACCAAAAACTTGCTTCGTCCGCTGTCCATCATCGACACATTACAGTGCCGTTCTGAAAGCATCTTTATATTTCAATAAACTGATGTTAAAATCAAGTTTGTTCTCATATGCACAAGCACACGTTTGTATAACAGCATCACGGGCACATACAGAAGCTGCATTCACAAAAAAAAAACATTAAATAATTTATCCAAATATTTAAAAAACAATTAAAACAGTCCATCATATCGAGTAATCCAGGTGGTCATAGCATTGTTCTTGTTAATTTTAATATAGTTATAATGTTTTTGTTGCATGTTACACCCTGACCAACACACCACAGCAAATTCCTAATACATGTAAATATATATGGCCAATAAAGTTGATCCTTGATCCACTTGTGTTCTAGGACTTTGCTGATTGGTTTAGAAACTGAATGGTTGAAGGGAGGTGGCTGTTCTTGAACTTGGTGGTGGGGGCTTCTGTACCTCCTGCCAAGAAGCCTATGCATTTTGTAAGGGATATACATTATACAATGATAGTTTAATTCCCAAAAAGTGTTGTGCCTGTAACTTTTTCTAACGGTTGAAGGAACTTGCCCGTCGTTAGTTTGGGGAAGGGACAGGGAAAATGGAAGTTTTACCTGAGTCAAGTTCTGTATGACTGATCCCTTGTTCAAGCAGGTCCCCTGTGGGATTCCGGAAAAAGTTCCTTTCAAATCTGAGATCTCCTGTTGGTACTGCACTTCAAGCAATATACTTTGCCCACCTTAGCATAAAACCTTCTGGAAAACAGCAACAAAAGCAGCATTTGTGAAAATTCTAAAGACGCTGATAGATCATTTCTTGTAAATAAGTTTACTAGATTGACTAGATTAGGACTTTATTCCTTGGAACATAGAAGATTGAGGGGAGATTTGATAAGTGGTATACGAGATTATGATGGGTATAGAAAGGGTAAATGCAAGCAGGTTTTTTTCCCTTGTGTGATAGAGTGAGACTACAACTAGAGGTCATGGGTTAGGGGTAAAAGGTGGAAAGTTTAAACTGAGCATGAGGGGAGTCTTCTTCACCTAGAAGGTTGTGAGTATGGAATGAGCTGCCAGTGCATGGAGCTTGTGAGCTTTATTTCAATGTCATAAGAGAGGTTTGGATAGGTACGTGGATGGTAGGGGTATGGAGGCCTATGGTCCTGGTGCAGGTCAATGGGAGTAGGCTGTTTAAATGGTTCAGTACAGACTAGATGGGCAGAAGGGCCTGTTTGTGTGCTGTACTTTTCTATGACTCTAATTGAATGGCAGGGTAGTATATGGTGACAATAAATTTACTTTAAAAGTTTGAAACAAGGTAATAACAAGTGACCATGAGTAGATGAAAATGTGTTGATGTAATGGTCAGAGCAGTTTGAAGTTTTTGAATGCTACAGTAAGTGAGTGAGTGCTTAACCCAGCTAATTTGCAAACTTGTGCTTATGGTTGCCAACGTTGGCAGTGAACGGGAAATGTATAAGCATTGCAATTAATATGCTTTCAGTCAGGAAGTCTTTTGAGGCGAAAGACACTTTTTCAAGAAATTGGAAATAAAGAGGAAGAGCTTAAAGAAGATTGAAAATGATGACTTTTTAAAATCAAAATATTATACAGTACACTCACTAATTGTGTGTCTGCAGAATCTTTGGATTCTTTTCATTTCTAATACTTCAATCTTTGTCACCACACCTCTTGATTTAGTTTGAATCTACAAATTATTGATTAAAATAAGACATGCATTATGAATAAACTCTTCTCAGGCTTTCAGCTGGGTACAAGTGCTGACTGTAACAGACATTTCAATGACAAATTCTGCCATGGCAGAGTTTGTCATCGTAACGCCAGTAATAATCGATACCTGTACCTGGCTGGAAGCCCAGGAAGAGTTTATTTGTCACATTAACTGGGAAAGCACTAGATCATTTCGAGACATGCATTGTCCCTAATTTCATATGCCTGTAATGCGTAATACTGTATTTTGTGGGCCTTTGATTTTGGCTTGTTTTGATGCCTTTTTCTTTCCACAGACCTTTTGTTGCCACAAACATGGCCTACATTAAAAGTGGATGGCTGCATCGGCAAAGTAAGTTGTACAATCTTCAAGTAGGAGCTGTGATCTATTATTAAGAGCAATTGTAAGGAGAAAGTTTACGTGGTCATAAAGTACAGTATTTTCCCGATTTGAATCATTGTACACCAAATAAATAAAAAATTCCAATCTAGACCTGAATCTGCCTAGTTGGACACTAGCAACCTTTGCTCCCCACTGCCATTAATTACAGTCTAATGTCACACTATGCTAACTACTATGCTCCCTCTTTTAACTAGTCTCTTCCTTGTGGGTTAATTGAAACATGCTGGGAAACCACCTGCTTTCACACAACTTTCAGTCACCTTGCTTGAAATTCATGGAAAGTTATTTTGTGCCAACATTAAATTTTCCAGATGCATTTGCGTGATGCATCTGATGCTAAAAAAATATCTTTAAGACAATTATCTTATACCCAGGAGGTCTGTTGGCCTGCTCATGCAGAAGTAGACTAATGAACCATTGGGCTGTTGATATTTAGCAATGTGACGTAATTTTATTAGATGTGCACTTTCTGTGGAAAAAAATTGAAGGGAAGGGTGCGGGTGTGATTGAGGATATTCATAAATGTTTTTGCTGTGTTTTGGGTCATTACTTTTGTTTGCAATGTTCGATAACTTCATTAATTATCTTCTGTTTCGTGGCCTTCTTTTTCTGAGCGAGGAACTGTGGAACTTGCACTGATGGGAAAAGCTTCATGTTTTGAATGCTTTGTTTTGCATGTTAGATTCAGCTTTCTTTTCCTCACAAATTTGAACTATTTCAGGTACTATTTTAAAACGATGGAAGAACAACTGGTTTGACTTGTGGTCGAGTGGTCATCTCTTTTACTACGATGATCAGTTGCGAGTGGACTTGGAAGATAAAATCCACATGAAAGTGGACTGTGTTAACATCCGATCTGGATATGAGTGCAGAGGTATTATTCTGATTATTTTTTTACCTTCATTGCTTCATAGGTGTTTAATCAGATCTGTGACAAGGCTGTACTTAGTTAAATTTAATACTTTTAAAAATTGTGTCCTGACATGTTTATATCACATTTCAAAAGCTTATCATACAACTAATTTTATCTAGCCTGAAATTGTAGCTGAATGTTGCAACAATTAGGACATATTGTGCATTTTCTGCAGATTTGCAGTGCAGTCATGCTTAAAGCTATAGTGCAGTCAGTTAAAAGATAACTAGGCACCAGGCTGAGAAAAGCTTTGAACTGGCCTAATAGCTTTGAGTATACTACTTCCTTTCAAACTTAATGTTGGTTTTCGTTTTCTTTCCTCAACAAATTAGATTTCCAGCCTCCAGAAGGAAAGTCTAAAGATTGTTTACTCCAGATTGTGTGCAGAGATGGAAGAACCATCAATCTCTGTGCTGAAAGCCCGGATGATTCTTTGTAAGTATTTTTTACATTTCCCTCAGTTTTCAATATTTTTACAAAAAGTTACGTTTGTTCTAAGTAAAGGAGTCAAAAAAAGGTATTTCTTACCTGTGATCAATTCTCATTGCTTCTCCAAATTACAATACACAGAAGGTAGCACAGTTGGGCCTATGCCAGTTGCTAGAGAGGCAACTCCTTTAGTACTACCCCCACCCCATCCTACCTTCAAAACTTATACAGTCGGCCCTCCTTATCCACAGGTTCCGCATGTGCGGATTCAACCAACCGCGGATCGGGAAAACCCGGAAGTTCTCTCTCCAGCACTCGTTTGAGCATGTACAGACTTTTTTTTCTTGTAATTATTCCCTAAACAATACAGTATAACAACTATTTACATAGCGTTTACATTGTATTAGGTACTATAAGTAATCTAGAGATGATTTAAAGTACAGGCAGTCTTTAAGTCAGATTTGTACGTAAGTCAGAACAGGTACATCCAGTATTATTTAGCGCAGTTAGTCAAATGTTTGTCTTAGCATATAGTATATATTTTACCTTCCTGTGCATATAAAACACTTAAGAAACATATGTATTTCAATAATTAAACCACTGCGTTGCTTATTAATAATTGTAGCTTTCATGGGGGCAGGGCCTTTCACATGCTCCATTATTTTCACTTTACCCTTTAAAATTGTTCCGATTGTTGACCGACTGTAGCCTAATGCTTTTCCAATGACTGATGGTGTTTCAGCTCTTTCTGATCACTTTATTATTTCCACTTTATTTTCAATGGTCATCATTCTCCATCAACAGAACAGAAACACTGGATTCAGCAGGTCCTGAGCTCTGCTGGTCCTAAAGTCCACCATACAGAGGCAGGTTAAATAAGGGACTTGAGCATCCGTGTCTTTTGGTATCCACAGGGGGGGGGTGTCCCGGCACCAATTCCTCCACAGATAAGGAGATAAGGAGGGCCAACTCTACTCGCTTGTTCATTCTCTTCAGCTTCAAATTGACATGAGCCTAATCCAAGGGGCCATTTACAAGACTCAATTAACCTCTTGGCACGACTGGTGAATGTGAGAGGAAATTGGAACGTCGAAAGAAAGCCCTTGCAGTCACAAAAAAAAATTGCTAACTTAGTACCCAAGCTGAGGATGAATTTGTTTCATTGAGACAATGAGGCAGCAGCAATAGTTTCTCTACCAACAAGCCATTTTCCCTGTCTTTGCTCTGATCCTTCCTCTTAAAAATGTATTGTAAAAATATATGAGACTATTTTGTTTGCCGTGATTTTATTGGCTTTCAAATAGAGTTGATCTCCAAACTGTTTTGTTGCAGAAATTAGGCTTCAGCATTACGAAGGGAAAGCCCTGAGTTGAAAAGGAATACGTTGCACTGAAAGGCATTATGTTGCTATTTTGTTAAACAGCTTATTTTTCTGACTAATTTTGAGCTACTGTACACCATAAGAGAATGGCAAGTTCTGAATGTTAAACACGAGGCTCTTCAGACATCTTGTGTGCCACCTACCTACAGAAAAGATGTAAATAAGATTGAAAGAATACAAAGAAAATTACCAAGGATGTTGTTGGGTCTAGAACACCTGAGTTACAAGGAAAGATTGAATAGGTTAGGACTTTATTCCTTGGAAAACAGAAGATTGAGAGGAGATTTGATAGAGGTATGCAGAAATAGAGGGGTATAGATAGGGTAAATGCAAGCAGGCTTTTTCCACTGGGGTTGGGTGGGACTACAACCAGAGACCATGCGTTAAGGGTGAGAAGTGAAAAATTCAAGGGAAACATGAAAGGAAACTTTTCACTCAGAGGTTCATGAGAGCGTGCAACGAGCTGCCAGTGCAAGTGACGCATTGATTTCAACATTTAAGTTTGGTTCGGTACATGGATGGCAGGGGCACGGAGGGCTCTGGTCCCAATGCAGGTCGATGAGAGTAGGCAGTTTAAATGGTTTGGCATGGGCTGAAGGGCCTGCTTCTGAAAGGTGCTTTACTATGATTCTATGACTTAGAGCAAAAAAAGCAAAAGAGAGGGCATACAAGGAAGCCAAAGCTAGTGGGGTGGTACAGGATTGTGAAGCTTTTTAAAAACTTGTAGAAGGAAACTAAGAAGGTCATTAGGAAGGCAAAGATGAATTACGAAAGGAAGCTGGTGACTAATATCAAAGAAAATACTAATAGCTTTTTCAAGTATATAACGGGTAAAAGAGAGTTGACAGTAGATATAGGGCCAGTAGAAAATGACGCTGGAGATATTGTAAAGAGAGATGGCAGAGGAACTGAATGCATATTTTGCATCATTCTTCACAGTGAAAGCCTTCTGCAGTATACCGGACATTCAAGAGTGTCAGGGAAGTGAAGTATGCACAGTGAAAATTATGACTGAGAAAGTGCTCAGGAAGCTTAATGATCTGAGGGTGGATAAACCTCCTGGACCTGATGGAATACACTCTCGGGTTCTGAAGGAAGTAGCTAGAGAGATTGCGGAAGCATTAACAATGACTTTTCAAGAATCGATAGATCCTGGTATTGTACCAGATGACCGGAAAATTGCAAATGTTACTCCGCTATTTCAGAAGGGTGGGAGGCAGCAGAAAGGAAACTGTAGGCCTGTTAGGCTGACATCAATGGTTGGGAAGTTGTTGTTAAGGATGAGATTACAGAGTACCTGGAGGCACATGACAAGATAAGCCAAAGCCAGCATGGTTTCCTGAAAGGAAAATCCTGCCTGACTAACCTACTACAATTTTTTGAGGAAATTACAAGCAGGGTGGACAAAGGAGATGTAATAGTTGTGGTGTACTTGGATTCTCAAAAGGCTTTAGATGTGAGGCTGCTTAGTACGATAAGATCCCATAATTACAGGGGAGTTACTATCATGAGTGGAGCATTGGCTGATCGGCAGAAAACAGAGTGGGAATAAAGGGATCCTATTCTGGCTGGCTGCTGGTGGCCAGTGGAGTTCCACAGGGGTTGGTGTTGGGACTGCTGCTTTTTACGATGTATGTCAATGATTTGGACTATGGTATTAATGGATTTGTGGCTAAATTTGCAGATGATACAAAGATAGGTAGAGGAACAGGTGGTACTGAGGAAACAGAGAGCCTGTAGAGAGACTTAGATAGTTTAGGGGAATGGACAAAGACTTGGCAAATGAAATACAATGTTGGAAAGTGTATGGTCATACACTTTGGTGGAAGAAATAAACGGGCAAGTTATTATTTAGATGGGGAGAGAATTCAAAATGCAGAGATGCAAAGGGTCTTGGGAGTCCTTGTGCGGGATACACTAAAGGTTAACCTCCGGGTGGTAAAGAAGACAAATGCAATGTTGGCATTCATTTCTAGAGGTACAGAATATAAGAGCAGGGATGTGATGTTGAGGCTCTATAAGGCACTCGTGAGACCACACTTGGAGTATTGCGTATAGTTTCATGCTCCTTATTTTAGGAAGGATATACTGACATAGGAGAGGGTTCAGAGAAGATTCACGAGAATAATTTCAAAATGAAAGGGTTACCATACTAGGAACATCTGGCAGATCTTGGGCTGTATTCCCTGGAGTTCAGGAGAATAAGGGGGGATCGCATAGAAACATTCCAAATGTTAAAAGGCCTGAACAGATTAGATATGGCAAAGTTATTTCCCATGGTAGGGGAATCCAGGACAAGAGGGCACAATTTCAGAATTGAAGGACAGAGATGCAGTGAAATTACTTTAGTCAGAGGGTGGTAAATCTGGGGATTCGTTGCAACAAGTAGCTGTGGAGGCCAAGTCACTGGGTGCATTTAAAGTAGAGATAGATAGGTTCTTGATTAGCCAGGGCATCATGGGGTGAAGGCAGGAGAGTGGGGATGACTGGAAGAATTGGATCAGCCCATGATTGAATGGTGGAGCAGACTAGATGGGCAGAATGACCTACTTCTACTCCTATATCTTACGGTCTTATGACGTCAATTTCTTGGCATTCAATTGTACAAATCGGATATGAATTCATTTTGGACACTTGAGTGCTCCCAAATTAGTGTCTGTTTTTACTCTTCATGCAGGGCTTGGAAAATTGCTCTTCAAGATGCACGGACCAACTCAGTAAGTAGACAGTCTTCTGGTTGGTATATATCCTTTTCTGTTTGAATGGATTTGAATGATAAAAGCTTTCTGTTTTCATATCTCATCTGTTAAAGCTTGCACTGCATATGTTGATGAGTGGGGGAGTTTTAAGGGTGCTTTTCATCACTTTGTTTCTGTCAATGATTCTAAGATGTGTCTTCATTAACAGCGACACCCTGACATCCCCCTTCCCTGCCCCCACCCTCACCTTCCAAATCCTCAATGCTTCATACCTCCAAGAGATCAGGTCTGGTGGGTAAATCTCAAAGTTGAGTGCTAACCTGTTCTTTCAGCATGTCACTGAATACAATTGTCTTACGCAATCTTCGTAGATAGAAAGCTCAGTATCTTCACCTCCTCAGCATACTGTCAAAATTAGTTTTGGCCCCTACTTAGTTTTTCGACTAAGAAAGTTATTAGTTTTTTGATGAGATGACAAGGATGATTGAAGGTAGAGCTGTGGATGTTGCCTGTGTGGATTTTAGTAAGGTGATTGTCAAGGTCTCTCGTGGGAGGCTCATCCAGAAGGTTAAGATCCATGGTGTGATGGCTGTTTGGGTTCGGAACTGGCATGCCCGTAGAAGACAGAGAGTAGTGGTCGAAGGGATTTATTTGAGCTGGAGGTCTGTGATTAGTGATGATTCTTGGGTATTTATGCTGAGACATCTGCTGTTTGTGATGTATATAAATGGTCTGGATGAAAATATAGATGGGTAGGTTAGTAAGTTTGCAGATGACATGAAGATTGCTGGTGTTGTGGATAGTGTAGAAGACTGGCAACAATACTGTGGGATATAGATCAGATGCAGATATGGGCAGAGAAATGGCAAATGGAGTTTAGCTTAACCAAATGTGAAGTGTTGCACCTTGGTAGGTCATGGAAAGAGAGAGTACATTGTTCAAGGCAAAATCCTGAACAGTGTTGATGAACAGAGGGATCTTGGCATCTAAGTTCATGGCTCCCTAAAAGTGGCCACGCCAGTTGACAGTGTTGTTAAGAAGGCTTATGACATGGTTGCATTTATGAGTTGATGCATTGAATTCAAAGGTCAGATATTCAGACTTAATAAAACTCTAGTTGGGCTGTATCTGGCCCCACTATAAGAAGGATGGAAAAGCTTTGGAGAGGATGCCGAAGTGGTTTATTAGAATGCTGCCTGGATTAAAGAGCATGTGCTATAAGCAAGAGGTTAGACAAATCTGGTTGGTTTTCTCTGCTGAGGGGAAATGTTGTAGGAATTTATAAGACTATGAGAGGCATAGATAGAGGAGACAGCATCTATTTTCCAGGGTTGAAATGTGTAGTACCAGAGGGTATGCATTTAAGGTGAGAGTTGTTCATTTCAAAGGAGATGTGAGGGCCCACTTTTGTTTATTTTAAACAGAATGATGGAGGCCTGGAATGTGCTGCCTGGTGTGGTGGTAGAGGCAGATTCATTGTGGACATTAAAGAGCCATTTAGATGGCACATGAATGTGAGGAAAACAGAAAAGTGGATTAATTTAGTTGGCCATTTTGATTACTTATTTATTTGATTCTCCACAATGTGGACTGAAGGGCCTGTTCCTGTTCGGTGATCAATGAACAAGATTTGTTAATGTATCCTCTTCTTCATTAACCGTATAACAAATGACCTCCACGATGTCTATTGTCATAACACCCCTAATACATCATAATCATTCTAGTGTGTTGATTACAATGTACTTATGCTGTGTTTCATATATGAAGACACATATGTAAATGAGTGAATGCTCAGCCTGCAGAGCATTGTGATGGCTGTTGCTGTTTTCATATTAATATAAAGCCAGAGCTTATTACAAAGTTTTCTTTATGTAATTCTTAATTACATTTTTAGGAAGTTCTAAGCATAAACTTGTTTTAACATATTTGACTTATTGCAGAACATTGCTGTCGGTCCTGAAGTTCTCAGAGAAAATGCTGCTTTTGACTCTGCACCTCCACCATACACAGCTTATCCCACAGCACCGGGACAGGTAGATACTAGCCATTACATCGGAACCATTTGTTTGTTTTCACATGGGATTGTTCCGGGGTCATTTCTTTGTTTTGCTGAAGTATACAATTCCATCAACTGGGAGCTGCACGTGGGGAAACAAAGGCAAGTGCATTATTTGGGTCAAGAAGGATGATGATAGGAGGAATGCAGTAGACGTAACGGAAGCTCGAATGGAACTAGGCCTGGAATAATAGTGAAAGCTGCGTGGGAATTTGATGGTAAAAGTACACACATTAGAACATGTAAAAGTGAGGAGCTTGGGAGTGGTGGAGGAAAGGGGAGAAAAATGATAGACTTTGTAAGGTTTAACCTTTTTATGAGTGAAGGATTAGTCAGTTTTGTCCAGTGTGCCTGCCCTGAATTCCCTCATGGGGTGTGATGCAGGCATATTGCGGATGGATTGTCTGCTCTACCAGAACAGAAGATTTATACTGCTTAGGGTCTGCCTTTTGTTTTCTTGGAGGTGCCCAGGGCTTTGTTTCACTTTCCTTATTGACCTATCTTGTGTAGCACACGTAAGGTGCTGCTGGAACTCCGTAAGTCAGGCAGCATCTATGGAAATGAATAAACAGCCAATGCCTCAGGCCCAGATTCTTCCATCCCATCTTGTGTGTTTGTTTGAAGGGTAATGAGAAATTATCATTGTTCTCGTCTCTCTGATAAATATACAGATGGTGAAGAATTTATCTTCTTCTGATTAATTTACTTTAATTTTATTAAGTGGTAAATTTGGGCCATTTAGCACACTCTCTTCTCCAGGCACAATTTTGTTCTCTCTCAGGATACATCCCAAGGGCAAAGTTGGGGATGGGGCAGTGGTGTCATGCTTAAACTTTCCATTCCATAGTGCCAATGTAGTCGCAGTAAACTGAAATGTACATCTGTCATCAAATCCTCATCAAATTTGTTTTCTTGTTGGCAGTCATGGCATGTAGAGTGATTTTATTTCAATACAGGTATTGTTTGGGGATACTGCTTTGTTACAGAGTTGCGCTAACTTGCTTGGGTTGGGGGGGGGGGTTGTCTGGTGCATTTGGTTTAGGTCAGATTAGAGGCGGATTCCCCAGTGAAGAGTTTCTTTTCTATATACTATAGCTTGCAAATTTCCTGAATCATCATTATTTTCATCTCTTCTGTTATCCAGTATGATAACCATCATGTTGACTTTGTGGAGTAAATTATAATTCCATTGCTAGGTTTAAAGCTAAAGTGACTTCAGATCATTCAGCATTGCAGGTAGTTACTGTGCCATTGTTGCAGTAGACAAGCTTTGCAACTTTTAAAATGGTTTATAACATTGGGTATAACTGTGGGTATAAGATTTTTCAGCCCACTTTGAGCTGGAATGCTGTGACCCACTGAAATTTTCTTTGCTTAGTGAAATATTTTTAAGGGCTAAGTTTGAGAATTTAATTTGAAATCTGGACACATTATTTGCATGTATATAAACACCTCCATACACACCACTGACTGCAGTTTTCCACAGAGGATGGCAATAATTGCTGAGGGCCTCCTTATCTCTCCTGAGCAATCTGACCACCATCATCTCTGTCCTAATTGTCCAGCTCGGGTAGCTGACATCTAAGGCTTGTATTGTTTGTCCCATATCCAGCCGGCTAGCCGTGCTTCATCATGCAGTGCTCGAACAAAATCCACTCCAGAATGGCACTACGGTTTCCCTTGGTGGGTCCTGTGCAAGGTTTTGGACTGACCATGTGCCTTAATTGATTATTTTTTTAAAATTTGTACACACATACCTAACTACTGATACCATTAAACAGGTTACCGATAAGTGCAAATAAGAGAAAATCTGCAGATGCTGGAAATCCAAACAACACACACAAAATACTCAAGGAACTCAGCAGGCCAGGCAGCATATATGGGGAAAAAAGTACAGTCAACTTTTCAGGTCTCTGAAACATCGACTGTACATTTTCCCATAGATGCTGCCTGACCTGCTGAGTTCCTCCAGCATTTTATGTGTGTTACCAATAAGTACCATCATTACATAGGTATAACACTTGTGTGTTCTAACAGAAATTTGTCGTAAACTACAAATTTAGACAAGAAAATGGATAGTACTTGTTTTTAAACATAAATCCCAATGAAACTCACGTTTTACAGCCTTTAACCCACATTACAGTTTCTAGTCTTAGAGTGGCTGATGTCTGTCTACTGGAAGTCTGCTTCTTAGCATTTGGAGTGTGATCTAATGGATGTGACGATACCAGTGGCGGAGGATGGTAGTGGCTGCCTGATGCCAGTCTACCATCCACAGCCAGTTGAGGGATTGTCTGGGGGGGGGGCTGCAGGGATTAGGTGGGGTGAGCCTGAGAGATCGTTGTACCAGTCGGTGTTTCATGGAGAGTGAGAAGACATCAATGCCCTGAAGTCTGCACACCAGGCAACCTCATGGGAGACTGGGTGGGGAATTGGTGTGAAGGTCAGACAGCAACTGGCCCACCTCCTCACTACTCCACATTGGTGCTGGGCCCGCTCATCACCATTGTTTTGCTGTCTTCATTCCTTGGAGATCACTCTTCATGCAGTGAGAGGAGAACAATGCTCGTGTTTAAATCATGTGCATTGAGGGGGTATATTCTGCCCGCTGCATGAGAGCAGTCAGTTTGTGGGTGTTTGCTTTCTTATAAGCTACTTGTGTGCAACATCACTGTGGGGAGGTTGACTCAGACTTGCTCATATTATGGCTCAGCACTGTCCGCTATAAGATATAGAGAGGGGCTCCTTCATCCTGCTTGTCACTTCCCACTACCGGTCACCTCTGCCTTCTCCAGAGGCATCCCTGTCCTGGTGCTCACTTGAGGCATGTTTGAATTTTTTTTCCCTAGGTGAGCTCTCACACTTCGTTCCCAAACTGTGGACTGGTGGTGTCTGTTGCCGTGTGAGACACCCAGTAACATTGTGATCTCTAATGGTACCGATGGCTGAGAATATATGGGCTACGTGTGACACGCTGAGTCCTGAACCTTCAGGTTTTTTCAGGTTTCTTCTACTCCCTCGAGTATCTCACCTGCCTGTTCCTGGTCCATTAGTTCTTCCTCTTCTAGTAGAAGGATACCTTGAGCCTCCAATAATAACCTGCAAGGGCAGGAACAGCTACGAAGGTGTAGATGCTGAGTCTTCTGTTAATGTAGCAGTGGTGAATCATTTGATGGTGTGTATGCTGAGTCTGGGGCATGTAGTGTTTTATGATCCATCTCTATTAGATGCCTGCAGCTCTTGTTCCTTGGCCATATAATTCTTCCTACCTTTTCCTGGCAGGTTCTGCTTAAAAGGAAAAGGAATATGGTTATTAACAGACATCATATCTGTTTAAATGCCTGTTCCTTGAATGGAATCGGTTGTGGCAGAGGCAGTCACTACTGTAAAAGAGAGGAGTCTCTTTGAGGGAGAATCACATCTTCTATGGTTGTACACATTTCACCTTGATATTTCAGCTCAAATCATGGAACTACTTGTACCATTGTTCCATGGTCGTTACTGGCACTATCCCAACAACCTCCCAGACTTTTCTAATGGTGCCTCTACGGGTTCTCTTTGCAGCAAAGGACCGTCTTCTCTCATTTCTGACATCAGTCGGCACTTATAAATCTGCCAATTGAAAATCGGTTCTCTCTCCCTTTCCCCAGAAACCCCTTTGTCTTTCTTGCTTGCGCAAGCTCAGTGATCAGCACCCTGAGGGATCACACTGTTGTGCGCAGTTCATGTCTCTACTTGTTGTGTGGTGTGCCCTTTGGGGGCCGTCTCCCTGGCCAGTTTGGTGCTCAGCAAGGTGTGCTGTCATCGTTTAAATTGAGTTGGATACCTTGTGAAATAGAGCAAGTCCCAAATTACAGCATTATTCCAAGTGAAAAGGTTCAAGTGCTTTTTTTTTTGTTTAAAGGTGTTAGTATATTTTGTCTTTTATGGAGAAAATATCGAAGTATTAGTGTTTTTCAAGCTACCCTTAAAAAAGAGCAATAGTGTCTAAGACTCCATTTCTAAATAATACTTTGTTTAATATCCATGTTTTCATATTGGAGATGTAAATGTTTAATTACTTATGCCGAGCAGTTGGTAATTCTTGGAATCAGGTTATTGCTCTAAGTATATCTAGTTGTAGCCAGCCAGTGGTGTCGTGGCCTCTATGCTGGGCTTCAAGGCTGGTGATCCCGGATTTGAAATCAGCCGGCTCCTTGCACACTTCCCATCCGTGCTGGGCTGAGCATTGACCTAACAACTTGACTTCATTTTTTAAAAAAAGCAGACCAAAAAAAAAATGTTAAACAAATGGTTTAATTTATAGAATTATCCAATGTTTGATATGTTATAACTGATTGTAACCATAGTATTGTAAGAACGTCAGGAAACAGTCCATTTGAATATCCTAGTTTGAGGTTTTGGCTTGAATTTGTGTACAAGGACCTCTTCTTTCTTTTTCTCTCCTCCTGCTGAATTTCTGCAACATTCTCTCTGTATAGAGTCATGTATACAGGACCTTCAACCCAACGAATTCATGCTGACCACTATGCCCACCCAGCTAGTCCCAATTTCCTGCATTCAGCCCATGTTCCTCTAAGGCCCAACTCTCCATGTACCTGTACCTTTCTCAGTGTTTCTAAATGATACATTTTACCTGTCTCAGCCACTTCCTCTGGTAGCTTGTTCCATATGCTCATCCCCTGCATGGAATACATTGCCCCTTTAACCCTTTCCTCCTCACCCTAAATTTATGGCCCCTGGATTTGGATTCACCTACTATGGGGAAAATTCTGTCACCATCCATCTTATCTATGCTGCTTACAATTTTAAGTGTTTGTATAAGATTGTCCCTCATTCTGCTACATTCCAAAGAATTAAGATTTGGCCTGGCCAACCTATCTCTATAACTCACACCCTCTAGTCCTGGCAACGTCCTTCTAAATCTTTTCTGTGCTCTTTTCTAGTTTAATCACATAATTCTTACAATGGGTTGACCATAACTGTACAATATTCCAAGTGCGGCCTCACTGACAGACAGGCACCAACCAAGAATAGTGTAGAAATATAGCAATATAAAACCATAAATAAATAAATGATACACGTACAACTGCAAATTGATGTCTAAGTTCCTATACCCAGCACCATGGCCTTCATTAGTCAGGGCAAAGCACCTTTTCTCACTGCCTGTGGTCTCCCTCAACGAGCTGTGCACTTGTTCTCCAAGGTTCCTGTGTTCCATTACACTCCCTGGTACCCTGCCAATCATAGAACAATTCCTGCGCTAATTTGAATTTCCAAGAAGCGTCATTCATACTTATCTGTATTGAAACCCATTTGGCACTGTACTTCTTGGCCCAATTCACCAACTGATCAGGATCCCCCTGCAATCTGTTATAATTATCTTCACTATCTGCAAGCTTACTTAATAAGATTTGTGCTTTCGCACCCAAATCAATTATAAATAATGACTGACAGAGATTCGAACACTGACCCTTGCGGCACACTGCTTCCATTCCAAGAAACAACTTTCAACCATCACCCTCTGCTTCCTATCTCAGACAATTGTCAATCCGCCTAGCCAGCTCCCTCCAGATTCCATTGCACCTAAGCTTCCAGAATAGTCTACGATACAGAACTTTGCCAAAGGCCTTGCTAAAGTCCAAGTAGACAACACCCACTGTCCTGTTCTCATCTACCTTTTCAGTTACCTCTTCAAAGCAATGTAGAAGTTTTAGTCAAGTCTGACATTCCATGCACAGAGCCATGCTGACTCCTAATCAGATGGTCTATCCAAATGGTGGTCGATTCTATTCTTCAGAGTTCCTTCTTCACTGCTGAGGTCAGGCTGACAAGCCTGTAATTCCCTGGTTTTTCCTTTCTACCCTTTCTAAACAGAACAACCTTAGACACCTTCTAGTCATCAGACACTTCAAGAGCTAATAATCAATCAAGTATCTCTGTAAGAGCCTCCACAATTTATTCTGTAGCCTTTCACAAAGCCCATGGAACATTGGATCAGTCCCTGGGAATCTGTCCAGCTTGGTCTGCTGTAAGGTTCCAAAACACATCCACTTGTTTTCCTTCTCTTGAGCAATTACTGTTTTCTCATCAGTAAATACAGAAGAGCAGTACTCATTAAAAAATCTCTCATCCCCACCCCAATCTCCTGTGGTTAGGGCATAGGCAACCCTTCCGATCTCTAAGGGGACTTGTTCCTCCCTAGCCACCTTTTTATTTTTAATATATTTATAAGACCAAAAACACAAGATATTTTGCAGATGCTAGAAATCCAGAGTAACTCACACAAAATTCTGGAGGAACTCAGCAGGGCAGGGAGCATCTATGAAGAGAAATGGAGAGTCGACATTTTGGGCCAAGACCCTTTATCAGGACTCTTGTGAGTCCTGACAAAGTGTCTTAGCCCAAAACATTTATTTATTCCTCTCCGAAGAGGCTTCCTGACCTGCTGAGTTCCTCCAGCGTTTTGGAAAAAATAAGGATTTTCCTTAACTTTACTATCCAAATCCATTTCATACCCTCTTTGCCCTCCTGATTTCCCTCCTTAGTGTATTCCTAATTTTTTGTAGTCGTCATGGGATTCCTGACCTAAACCTCATGTATGCTTTATTTTTCATGACCAGAGCCTCAATATCTCTCTTAAGCCAAAGTTCACTGAACTTTCCAGGTTTAACCTTCACCTCAAGACAGGGGTTCCCAAGCTGGTATCCACAGACCCCTCGGTAAATGGTAGGGGTCCATGGTGTAAAAAAGGCTGTGAATCCCTGCTCTAAAGAGGAACAGACTGCTCCTGGGCTCTTGGTATCACAACCTTAAAAGCTTTGCACTTGCTGTTTGTTCCTCGTCGTTCAAGCAGGGTGATCCATTCGACCCCTGCTCAGATCTGTCCCATTCCACCAAAGTTAGCCCTGCGGTCTAGGACCAACCTGTGGACCTGCCCTGTCCTCTCCTTTTCTATCAATATCTGAAAACTAATAGAATAATGGTTATTAGAGCCTAGGTGCTCACTGTCTACTGCTTCAGTTACCTCCCTGTCTTGTTCCCTAAGACAAGTTCAGGTATTGCACCCTCCTGAGTTGAGCCCTCCATGTACAGACTGGGGGAAACTTCCCTGGACACGTTTCACAAATTCCAGCATGTCCAGACCTCTAATGCTCTGGGTAGTCCAGTCAACACCAGGGAAATTAAAATCTCCTGCTAATACAATCTTATTATTTTTTGCAGCTATGAGCATTTTTCATATGCACCTGCTCTTCCAAGTTCCTGCTGACTGTTGGGGAGTTTACAGCCCCACTACAGTGACCCTCTCCTTGTTTTTACCTATCCTGCCTCACTGGGCAATCCCTCAAGACTGCCATCTCTAAGTACTGCTATTAGCTCCTCCCTTACCTGTATCTTTGTCATACCTGTAACATCAGTACCCTGGAATATTGAGTTGCCATTGTGTGGCCCTCTTTCAACTACATTTCTGTTATGACTGTAACATCCCAGTCCTCAGTCAATCCATGCTCTCAGTCCGTGTGTCTTGCGTGTTGAACCTTGAGCACTGAAATAAAAGCAGTTTAACGGGGTATTTATTTCCCTGTGTTTACTGTGCCTTTAGCTATCCTGATTTCTAGTACTGCTTTATCCCATGACTTGAACCTGCCAATCTAGTTTCAGCGCTACTGTGTAGCACTAGCAAATTTTGTTGTAAGTTCAAGTGCAACCTGCCCTTCTCCCCAATAGATGGCAGTCACCAGCTGTTGGAAAGGTATTTGGAGGACACAGCTGTTGCAGAAGACAGTGCAACACTTGCAGGGGAAGTCATTTCTATTTCTGCTGAAAGAGCCAAAGAGTGGAGGAGGAGTAGGCATAGACCTGCTTTAATAGGCTTTAAGAAGGTAGCACTGATGTTGTTGAATGTTGGGCTGAATTTTGGGATGTGGTCTTTCCTTGAGATGTTGTCTATTGCTAATTGGCTTGACGTAGCACAGAATTGCGCAGAATAGGGGTTTAACATCAGCACTCGCAGAGTGACTGGTTGTCGGTGAGAACCTCATCCCAACGCTTGCCCATAATCTGGAGAGAATCAAACACAAGAAAATCTGCAGTTGCTGGAAATCCAAAGCAACACACACAAAATGCTGGAAGAACTCAGCAGGCCAGGCAGCATCTATGGATAAGACTGAATACAACTGTCCTGATGAAGGGTCTTAGCCTGGAACGTCGACCATATTCTCTTTTCCATAGATGCTGCCTGGCCTGCTGAGTTCTTCCAGCATTGTGTGTGTTGCTATTATTTAAACTGTGCATTTGTCCATAGATATCTTTGATAACTGCAGAGAAAACTAGCAGATAATCAATTTTAAAATTATTGAATAATTACAGTAAATTGTGCTTAAATGTTCTTCAGATAATGTAAATTGAAATGTGCTGGGAGTGAACAGTATGTGTGCTGCTCAGTAACCGTCCCTATTACACTCTTTCTTCCTGCTACACACCCCCCACCCCACCTGTCTTTTTGAGCTTTGATATTGTGGACTGCGAGTCTAGCTATTGTGCAGCACATCAAACGTTGATTACACCATCTTCGAGAAACACCACCACATCCTTCATTAGGGAAAGGAAAGTGCTGTAGGTATACAAAGCTGAGAGGACAGTAAGAAACTTTATTCCAAGGAAAATGTGTCTAGAATGAAAGTATATAGATTTAAAGTGTGGTGAAAGAAGTTTATATTTGATCAGATTAATTTTGTTTTCACTCAGAGGCAGGTGCTGTAGGCAAGTACTGTCAGAACATTTAAGGAGCATTGGACCGAGTCCCTGCAACTTATTCTTTCATATGCTCAAGAATGCTTTATCTTATCTTCCCCTTCCCCCCTCCCTGCAATAATTCTGATATCCACCTGGATTGAGGTTCACTTACAACACACAGTGAACCTGTCAACCAACACGTATTTGGGACATGGGCAGAAACTGGAATATGCAGAAGACTTGGAGAGAATTTACACACAGAGAGCATTGGAGCCTTGGTTCTTGCAGCTGTGTGCCACCAGCCAAAACACAGTGCTACTAGTCAGATTTGCCTTCAACAAGTTGATAAATTCTTCCCTTTGGGGGGAAGCAGTGTTTAAATTTGTTCTTAACTGTAAAATCTTTGCACCACTCGTGAGCTACCCTTTAGGTACTAGTGTCACTTGATAATTTTCTGATGGGAATGATGGATTTTTGTTAATTAAGGGGATCAAAATATGTAAGATAGTTTCCTGATCTGTGGCTTTACAGTGGCCTAAAGGGTATGGGAAAGGCACTACTTAAATGAAGCAGCTCCTCTTTATGTGTTTTGGCTAGGGTGATGAGTACAGATTGGTGGCACACAGAGTTGTGTTCATAGTTATTAATGCAAAGGAATAGCTAAAGGTACTTTCGGAGGATTAATATTTGTGAAAAATCATCCTAGTTATGGCTCTTTTCTCTAAAGGCCTCTAGGCTTTGTATCCAGCAGGCTGTTGGCCAATTTCAGTTATGTTGACTTCAAGACAAAGGCAGAAGTGCTTCCAGCATGTGTACAAAGACATTACCAGACAACACTGACAGCTTGTTGATCCCTAGGAAAACAAGATTCTCTGTCTATTTTTTAATGCTATGGGCGCACATGCACTGAAATTGTGAATAATATCTGATCTGATTTGCACAACATATTACATCCCATCCATGGCTATATATCCAGAGTGATTCTAACTTCATAATTGGCATGTTGATGACTTGGTGCAAAACTTACTTGACATCAATCCTAAAATTATCTTTTCTAGCTTGGAGCCATTTCATTCAAAATTCTAATCAACTTGGTCTTGCCACCCCTACTTCTCAGTGCTGCTGCCCACTCTGCACCCATGCCTGCACTTGCATCTCTTCTCCCCCACCCCCTCAGCCTACTGCATTCTGGAATGTTGAAACATGGACGTCACATTGTAGTGTAGAGACCCCACAACGGTGAAGCCCCAGCCAGAAAGTAAAATTTGGGCACGGGGCACAGACATTCAGATCATTTTAAACTATGAAAATTGAAGTGAACTACCAAATGCTCTTCAAAACACTTGAAATACTGTGTATATATAAATAAGGCATTGAACTAAAACTAAGTAACTTTGCTGCCAAAATGTTTATCCTGAAGTCCCTGTTTAAATCTGTGCAGCCCCAATATTTGTGCCAGATGTGATAGGAGGTGCTGTTCACCTTCCTCCTTCCACTTACCCGGCTAATGCTGGGGAGAAAAGAGCAGGTTTTGCTGCCGATTGTCAGTGCAAAGCAACTGAGGACTTGTTTTGACATCCAGTACTGGCTCAGCCTTCCGCTCCCATCTGTAAATACCAGACATTTGCATCTCACGCGCACTTGTGACATTCCATTGACTTATTTTAATGTTGAATGATGTCTGCTCATGGATGATCTGCCAGCTTCAATGAATGCTTCAATGATTTCCCATCAACACTTAGTTGATGCTTAGGTATTGTGGTCACAGACTGTCCGTTCTTGTCTTGAGTGGTGGGTTTCTAGATAGGAGTTGTTGACCTTGCAACAGTGATTCAAGTCCAAGTTGAACTGAGATACAAGTTGGAGGTGATTGTGTCCCTAGGCATCCCATGGCCATGTTCTTGATCAAGGTCAGTGTGTTTGGAGGATGGGGTGCCCGCGTCCACCACAGCGTTGAGGTCATCTTCCATCGCCTCCTTCTCCGAGCCCACCCTTCACTGATGAACCTTATCTCCAACCCTCCTCTTCTTGGACACCCTGCTCTGGTTTCCTGCCTGCTCTCAATCTTTTCATCTCTTAATTGCTGATGAGACATCAACCAGCTCGACTTCAGCACTCCTCTTTCATCCTCGAATTGTACCCCCTCTAAACACACAGCCTTCCATTCTCTCCACACAAGTCCCAACCTTACCGTTAAACCCACATTCAAAGGGGGTGCTGTTGTCGTCTGGCGGACTGAGACCAAACACCAACTCTCAGAGACCTCCTTGTACTTGACCCTTGAAAAGATCCTCACTCTGGACCATCAGAAACTATCTCCAACACCATCACTAACCCTGGAGAACTCCCATTCACTGGCACCAAACTGACTTCCCTGCTCATTTCTACCTTCTACCAAAGATCCACAAACCCGACTGTCTGGATAGCTTCATTGTCTCTGCCTGCTTCTGCCCCAATGAACTCGTACCTGCATAGCTCGATTCCATTCTATCCCTCTTGGTTCAGTCCCTTCCCACCTGCATCTAAGACAATTTGCATGTTCTCAATCTCCTCAACAACTTTCAATCCCCTGGCCCTGACTGCCTCATTAATGTCCAATCCCTTTACACCTCACCCTTCCCCCCCCCCCCCAATCAAGGAGGCTTTAAAGCTCTTTGCTTCTTTCTTAACAAAAGACCCAATCAATTCCCCTCCACCACCACTTTCTTCCATCTGGCAGGAATGGTCCTCGCTCTCAAATGTTAGTCCTTTGGCTCCTCTCACTTTCTCTAAACTCGAGGGGTAGTTACTCAAGGCTATCCTGCCTTTTCGTTGACTACATAAAAGTGTTCATGTTTACTTGGTTAAATTTACTTGGTCCATTTCTAACACATCTCTCCCCTGTCTCTGCCTCTCTGTCTCCATCTCTGGAGACAGATTGTCTACCAACATATTTTGTAAACCTGCAGATTCCCATGGCTATCTTGACGATAGCTCTTCCCACTCCGTCCCCTGTAAAAATGTATTCTATTTTCTCAGTTCCTTCATCTCTGTCACATCTGTTCCAGGATGAGGCTTTTCATTTCAGGGCATCAGAGATGCCCTCCTTCTTTAAAGAACGGGGTTTCCCTTCCTCCACCATTGATGCTGCCCTCACCTGTTTCTCCTCCGTTTTCCAGACATCCGCGCTCACCCCATCTTCCTGCTGCCTAAGCAGGGATAGAGTTCCTCTTGTCCTCACCTACCACCCCATGAGCCTCCACATCCAACATGTCATTGCCTGCAACGTCCACCAACTCCAACGGGATCGGACACCATGCCTGTCTTTACCTCCCATCCCCACTCTGCACTTACTGCAAGGTTTGCACCCTCCATGATTGCCTATTTGTAGTACCTCACTAATCTCCCTCCCGGGTATATTTTGCTGAAAGTAGTGGAAATGCTACCCTTTCCCGTGCATCTGCTCCCTTACCTTCATTCAGGGCCTAAACAGTCCTTCCAGGTGAGGCAACACTTCACCTGCAAAACTGTTGGGATCACCTAATGTATTCAGTGCTCCTGTTGCAGCCTCCTCTACATTGGTGAGACCCAATGTAAATTGGGAGGTGGGGTGCATTGTGTGAAGTACTGATGCTCTATCTGCCAAAAGTGGAATTTCCCAGTGGCCAACCATTTTGATTCTGTCCCCATTCCTGTTTGATACATTCATCCATGGCCTCCACTTTTGCACGATGAGGCCACACTCAGGGTGGAGGACCAATGCCTCATATTCTGTCCAGGTGGCCTTTAGCCTGGTGCCATGAACATCTGTTTTTCCTTCCAGTGTGTTTTTCCTCCACTTCATTCCCACTTCTTTAATTCCCTACTCTGGCCTCTTACCTCTTCACCTCACCTGTTTGTCACCTCCTCCCCCCATGCCCCTCTTCCTTCCCCTTCTCCCATGGCCTACTCTCTTATCAAATTACTTCTTTTTCAGCCATTGCCTTTTTCTCCTATCACTTCTCAGCTTCTTACTTCAGCCCACCTCCCCCACCCGCCGGCTTTCACTCTCTAGCTCCTTCCTCTCCCACCACCTTTTTATTCTGGCATCTCCCCTCTTCCTTTCCAATCTGAAAGACAGGTGTTGACTCCAAACATTTCCATAGATGCTGCTTGACCTGCTGAGTTCCTCCAACGTTTTGTGTGTGTTGCTCTGGATTTCCAACATCTGCAGAGTCTCTTGTGTTAATGGGGTGAAAGAAGCTGAAGTGGGAATTGGCACCAGGGCTTCTTTCTCATTGGTTTTTGGTGAACAGATCCAAGCAGATTCTCAATACTAGCTGACATGAGAGATTTGATGATGGTCGTTTCAATGAAAACATCAGTATCCTCTTGGCTTAGTACTCTCCATTATCCGGAAATATTTGGTGTGGGCTCTGTAGAGATGGCTTTATTTAATGGGGTGTATCTCACTTCATTTTGTTCCAATGTGTGAAACCTCGTATCTTTCTTCACTAAATTCATCTGTTGCTCAGATGTTTTCTCACTGAGATTTTCCTGCCTCTCCCAGTCTGATACAATATGCACGTTTGATCAAGGAGCTTTGTCTTCTGTGGGGGCTTGGCAAAAGCATTCCCTTGCTTTTATATACTACTTCATGTTCCAATTCAACTCCACTTGTGTTTTTTCTTATAATGCAACCTTAATTTTAGCAAAAAAAATTACCTGAACTGGGCTGTACATCCTGATGCATTGTCCACTCTCCCCTCTTATCAGCTTCCTTCTCCAGCCCTTAACACTTCCTATCCATTTGGCTTCACCCATCACCTCCTTCCCTTCCCCTCACCATTTGATTCTGGCATCTACCCCTTCCTTTTCAGTCCTGAAGAAGGGTCTCAGTCTAGAATGTCAATCGTTTATTCATTTCCATATATAAATCAACTGTGATCTAATGGCAGAGCAGACTCGATGGGCTGAATGGCCTAATGCTACTCCTTTGTCTTATAGTCTTAAGGACTTTCTGTGTTACTTGGAGTGCAGCTCTGGCTACAAAAGATAGCCAGATAGATGCTATTTGAAACAACACACAAAATGGGGTCACATACTGTGCCTGGTGCTCCCGATGTCGCCTCCTGTATATCGGTGAGACCCGACATAGATTGGCAGACCGTTTTGCCGATTCCACCTGTACTCCATCTGCCAGAAGAAATGGGATCTCCCAGTCAGCACTCATTTTAATTCCACTTCCATTCCCATTCCCATTCCGATATGTCCATACACGGCCTCCTCCAGTGACGTGATGAAGCCACTCAGGCTGGAGGAACAGCACCTTATATTCCGTCTGGGTAGCCTCCAACCCACTGGCATGAGCATCGAATTCTCGAACTTCCGGTAATGTTCTCCCCCCCACCCTCCCTTCAGCATTCCCCATCTCCTTTTTCCCCCTCTAGCCTTATCTCCTTGCCTGCCCATCACATCCCTTGTTTTCTTTCTTCCATGGCCTTCTGTCCTCTCCTACTAGATTCCCCCTTCTCCAGCCCTGTATCTCTCACCCATCAACTTCCCAGCACTTTACTTCACTCCTCTGCCTCCCAGTTTCACCTATCACTTTGCGTTCCACTGCCCCTCCCTCATCTTTTAACTCTACTCCTCATTTTTTTTCCCCTCCATTCCTGCTGAAGGGTTTCGGTTTACATAGATGGATGCTGCCTGGCCTGCTGATTTCCTCCAGTATTTTGTGTGTGTTGCTTGGATTTGCAGATTTTCCCTTGTTTGTAATAGTTGAAAAAGCTTTGAATTGTCACTCAAAAGGAATAATATTTGCTTAACCATTTTGCCTCTACTGTTTGAGTGGAGCAAAAGAAATAAGTGCTATTTTTGCAACTGACACCTAGCAGTTCACTTGGGAGCTGCCTTCTACAATTATTGTGTGCTGCATAAAAACACAAAATGCCGGCAGAACTCAGCAGGCCGGACAGTATCTATTCACTCGTGTTGCCTTTGAATTCACCATTGTGTGCTGCAGATGCTTATTGGAAAGAAATGTTCATATCAATGTAAGGGGCTGACTGGTTGAGAACAACTAGAAACTTTACAATAACCTATAGCCTTGAGGATGGCAATTGGGAAAGAAAGAAGATGTATGTTCTTTCATCTTCGCTACAAATGCAAAAAGCACATTGCTAGGTGAAGATGAAAGTACATTTGTCTTCTACTTAGTATGTAGGTGTAATCATCTCAAGATAAGGCAGTATTCTGAGGTATTAAATGTTTTGAGTGCTTAAAATTTATATGGAATTTTTCAGGTCTATAGCTATGATTCATACAGTGGTACCTACACTCCACAGACGCCCGCTGCGTCACAACAAGTGATCTACACAACCAATGGTCAGCCTTACGCTGTGGCCTATCAGTATCCCTACCAAGGTGAGTGTTTGTATCAGCCTGCCTTTTCTATATTTCATAAAGTTCATTGACTGAAAGGTGATCCGAATGCGGCAATCCAAATTACGGGCTAAAAGGGCAGCTTCCCAGTTTGAAGATCTAATCCTCGTTCGCTATAACTTTTTGTGACATCTTCCTTTCAGGGGAACAAAGGTTTTGACTGGTTGCTTTTAATAGTTCGATGAAGTTGCTTGATCATCATTCTTTGGATGACCATATTTTGGCCATCCTCTGGATCAGCGAGTAATGTGTTGCCCCAGAAAGGGATGACTCGTTCACTGAGGCTCTCTTCATCTGGACTTTGCCTGCCGTATCAGCAGGGAGGATGTTGGCACTAGAACCACAGGCATATGGCGGA
Source organism: Hypanus sabinus (assembly GCF_030144855.1). NCBI lineage: Eukaryota > Metazoa > Chordata > Chondrichthyes > Myliobatiformes > Dasyatidae > Hypanus > Hypanus sabinus. Next base: position 83,296,904 of record NC_082707.1, on the reverse strand, counting down.
GCCCTGGCAGCTTTGTTTGATGTATTCTGATAATTAGAGAAAAAAACTTTGCAGCCAGGCCTTAAAGCTGCAGAATACATCAGGAAGAAGCAGTATGGTATGCTCCATTCTGCACAAAACTCCATTAACAAGCTGCTTTATCATTTGACATTGAGCATTCGCATTCATTATGTTACATATATGAAGGGCTCAAAACATTGTCAACGATCCCTACCAGCCATCCCACAATGTCTTTGACCCACTACCATCAGGAAGGAGGTACTGGAGCATCAGGACTAGGACGGCCAGACTGGGTAACAGCTTCTTCCCCCAGACCGTGAGACAGATAAATACCCTGCTACCACCAAGGGTAGCGAGCTGTTTACTGTTCACCTATACTGCACACACTGAATTATATGTTATTACCTTATTTGTGGTGATTTGTTTATTATGTTGCGCCTAATATATGTGTTGTGGGTGCACAGTAGTTTGGAGGAATTTTGGGGGTTTTTTTGGTTGAATATATGTGCAGTCGGATTACAATAAACTTGAACTCAACCTTGGCTAACTAGAGCAGTATGATTTAATGGGACTCTGGAAATAAACCCATCTTGTTGATTAGAACTCTAGTCATTTTTGACTGAATTGGAATCGGTAAGCAGAATATGAGGTACAATTGATTTAAGTGTCGTGCCAAATTGGAGCGGTCAAGCACAGGCCAATTTGAGGAGGAGTATTCCAGGCCCCAAGAGTGTACCAAAGCAACTGAGCCCAATGATTTGACGGCAACTAAGATTGAAAAGGTCAGGGTGTCGGGGCCTGAATGAGCGATGGGCCAGTTCAGCTCACTGTTTTACCCTGTATTGAACTAAAGGTCTGGGAACTGACTCTCCTTGTGGACTTCAGTTCAGAACACTATTTGTTTGCCTTTATTGTTCACATGATTTTTTTTTCTCTCTGCACCTTGGGTGTTTGATAGGGGTTTTTTTGGGCTTCTTTGCTTCGTGGCTGCCTTTTAAGAGACAAATTTCAAGGTTGTATAATGTATACTTTGCAAATGAATGTACTTTGAGATGGGCTCTAACTTCAAGATAACAGATTCCCATAACTTAACTGTTACTGAAGTGAAAAGAATGGGTCAAGGTGATTGTCGGGTTTGATTGTATAAAAGTTGATGCAGAAGTCTGACGTGTGCAATTAATCTTCCATGGGGCGCATGCTGCTGGATCATAAAGTATACGTACTTGTTATCAACAATTTTTGGATGCACCTCCCAGCCGTATTTGCTGGCAGGGATAGATTTGGAGAAGTTGAAATGAAACGACATCTTATTCAGTTTTCCCATTGACTGGCCAGATGGTGGCAGTGTTAAGTTAGTTTCAGAACTCTAAAGTCATCTTCTAGGGAAAATGAACTTGTATTTGTTCACTGACCTTGAATCGTGGCTGGTTCATTATTTTACAAAGACTTGGCATTGTTGGGTCAATGTGATAATGATTAATGGACAATAACTGTTCTCAAAGAGTTAGAGGAGATTTGTTTACATGTGCTAAGCATCTGCTAATGGTTGCTGAATTTGGGACTGCCCTTTGAAAATTGTATCAGATTATAATTACCCAAGTAATTGCCCCCCCTCCCCACCTTAGTGCTGTGGCGTGACGTTCTAAAATATCCCTGATTTTGTTCACATTCTCACTCAGGCCTTGTACTGGACCTGATCCTTCCCACTTGCATGGAATCAGGTTTGCAGTGACAAAACTGCCAATGTGAAATTATCCCGGACAGCATTTATTTTGGAGAAGAGCTGACACAACAATCCATTAACCTCCAATGTACCTCATTACCTGGGGGTATTTGCCAATGTCATCTTTGTTTTAGCTTTCAGAAATGCTAGCACTAATTTAAAATGCTTGCTTACTGTTTGAGAGCTTTCTGCCCAGTGTCAGAGACGGGCAGTTAATCTCTTTTCCTTTCCCATTCCCTCTGCCTGTCTTTATCTTTGCCAGCTTGTTTTTTGAAAGTGGATTCAACTCAACATTCTTAACAGGATATTCTAGATGATTGCAACCTATTGTATGAATATATTTTTGCCTCCTTGTCTTTATTTTTCAGTTGTTTATTATATAACCATGTCCTCTCCTCAGCAACCCCTTTGCCAATGGAAACAGTTCTCTTGACATCATTTCATCCATTCCACTAAATGGTGTAGTTTTTGAATATCTGTAAAAATCTTCCCTTAACCTTCCCAGCTCTAAAAGTGAACAATTCCAACTGGCAGTCCCACTGCCAGCACAATTCTGCAATGCTGACAGTTTAACTTTGCTGATGAGTAATTATTGCCCAGACATGGAAACAGAGTGCTTTTGTGACACTTCCTGTGCTCGCATTGTCATTCATTGCAATGGCACCTCCCCAGGTGCTCCGGGTCATGTCTTTCCAGATAAAATGTGAGCAGATTCTTGTAATGCTGCCTTTGAATTCAGAGTCAGAATCAGGTGTAATTATCACTGGCATATGTCGCAAATTTTGTTGTCTTTGCGGCAGCAGTGCAAGCAGTACTTAATCATAGAAATAAAACTGAGTTACAGTAAACAGGAGGAAATCTGCAGATGCTGGAAATTCAAACAACAACACACACAAAATGCTGGTGGAACGCACTGGGAGCACCAGCCGCAGTATACCACACCAGCCGACTCACACGTGAAGTGTCACCTCACCTGGAAGTACTGTCTGGGGCCCTGAATGGTGGTGAGGGAGGAAGTGTAAGGGCAGGTGTAGCACTTGTTCCGCTTACAAGGATAAGTGCCAGGAGGGAGATCGGTGGGAAGGGATGGGGGGGTGGGGGGAGAAACGAGTGGACAAGGGAGTCGCGTAGGGAGCAATCCCTGTGGAAAGCAGAAGGGGGGGGAGGGTAGTGGGATCCCGTTGGAGGTGGCGGAAGTTATGGAGAATTATACGTTGGACCTGGAGGCTGGTGGTGTGGTAGGTGAGGACAAAGGGAACCCTATCCCGAGTGGGGTGGTGGGCGGATGGGGTGAGGGCAGATGTGCGGGAAATGGGAGAGATGTGTTTGAGAGCAGAGTTGATGGTGGAAGAAGGGAAGCCCCTTTTTTAAAAAAGGAAGGCATCGTCCTGAGAGCAGATGTGGTGAGGACGGAGGAATTGTGAGAAGGGGATAGCCTTTTTGCAAGAGGCAGGGTGGGAAGAGGAATAGTCCAGGTAGCTGTGAGAGTCTGTAGGCTTATAATAGATATCAGTAGATGGGCCGTCTCCAGAGATGGAGACAGAAAGATCAAGAAAGTTGAGGGAGGTGTCAGAAATGGACCAGGTAAATTTGAGGGCAGGGTGAAAGTTGGAGGCAAAGTTAATGAAGTCAACGAGCTCAGCATGCGTGCAGGAGGCAGCGCCAATGCAGTCATCGATGTAGCGACGGAAAAGAGGGGATGGATACCCATATAGACTTGGAACATGGACTGTTCCACAAAGCCAACAAAAAGGCAGGCATAACTGGGACCCATATGGGTGCCCATGACTACACTACACTACACTAGACTACATAAAGTACACAATAATTAATTAATTGATTAATTAACAGGACAATAGGCACAGTAGAGGACAAATAATATAATAATAAATGACGTAGATGTCAGTCTAGACCAGGGGTCAGCAACCTTTACCACTGAAAGAGCCACTTGGACCCGTTTCCCACAGAAAAGAAAACACTGGGAGCCGCAAAACCCGTTTGACATTTAAAATGAAATAACACTGCATACAACGTTTTTTTTGCCTTTATGCTATGTATAAACAAACTATAATGTGTTGCATTTATGAAATTGATGAACTCCTGCAGAGAAAACGAAATTACATTTCTGCATGCAACAAAAACATTTTGAACTCCGAAAAAAAGACGTTGGGTTGAAAGTTACTTTTAAGTAAAATATTCAATGTCTATTTGAGTCCTTCTTGTATTTATGAAAAACGCCGAACTTAAATTTTCCGCCAGCAGCAAACCAAAAATAACGTCAGCCAGCTGTCATCCTGAAAAATGAAAGGACTATTTCACTGAACAATGAAAAAATATGAACATGAGTAAAATAATAGGCAATTAAAATATTTATCATACTTGGTTAATGGGATTTCTGCTCCTGGACCTCAGCGCACAGCGTCTGCACATCAGGGCTGTATGATGTCACCTTCATCTTTACACAGGATCGCAAGCTGTCATCTGTGAGGTTTTCAATATCACTCCATTTGTGTTTCTGAGCAAGAACGGCCTTCTGACGGGCAACATCTTCAAGGTCTGCTGTCAAGCGTCTAAACTTGGACACCCATATGTCTTTGTCGGCTATGTCGGCCAGTTCCATCTCAAGATCAGGTTGACTCACACCTGCCAATGCAGTCGTATTCAGTAGGGAAGGATCGATGCTTAAGGGAGTGACCGGGAAGGATAATGTGTTTTTTTCCTCTCTGAACTCACAGAAGCGTTTCCCAAACGATGTTTGCATTGCGATGATTGCAGAATGTAAATACTCCGAAATTATCATGTCGTGACCTTGTTTGAACTCTCTCAAATTGGGGAAGTGAGACAAAGTGCCTTTCTGTAAATCTCTGGCAAGCACTGTCAACTTGCGCTCGAATGCCAAAACATCCTCCAACATGTGCAGGGTTGTACGTCCTTTCCCCTGAAGAGCTGTGTTCAGCGTGTTCAGGTGCGCTGTCATGTCTACCATGAAGTGTAGCTTTTCCAGCCACTCTGGCTGTTCCAGCTCAGGAAAGGTGAGCCCTTTGCTGCCCAGGAAAGTTTTCACTTCTTCCAGACACGCGACAAAGCGTTTCAGCACCTTCCGTCTGGACAGCCAGCGATAAAAACACGTTGTAGCGGTGTCAGTAAACTGCAGTCAAAGATAGCTTTATTCGAACTAAACAGCCTTGCTTTTCAGCTTCCCTCAACCCAGCCCCCATGGACGCAGATGCTGCAAAAGACGCGTACTCACAAACCCCCGTAGGCTATCTCCCTTAGCCGGAATGCTGGCTAATTGTGAGCCGTTTTATGATGTGGCAGGAAATGTGTCGCTACACTTAGGTTGTACAAGATCACCATAATTACATTTCAAAAGCTAACAAACTAACATAAAATACATTTTAATTAAATACTGACCAATTATTTCCCAAAGCCACAGGGAGCCGCAGCACAGAGGTGAAAGAGCCACAAATGGCTCGGGAGCCGCAGGTTGCCGACCCCCGGTCTAGACTCTGGGTATTGAGGATTCTGATGGCTTGGGGGAAGAAACTGTTGCACAGTCTGGTCGTGAGAGCCCAAATGCTTCGGTACCTTTTGCCAGAAGGCAGGAGGGAGAAGTGTTTGTGTGAGGGGTGCATGGGGTCCTTCAGAATGCTGTTTGCTTCGCAGATGCAGCATGTGGTGTAAATGTCTGTAATAGCGGGAAGAGAGACCCCGATGATCTTCTCAGCTGACTTCACTATCCGCTGCAGAGTCTTGCAATCTGAGACGGTGCAATTCCTGAATCAGGCAGTGATACAGCTGCTCAGGATGCTCTCGATACATCCTCTGTAGAATGTGGTGAGAATGGGGGGGTGGGAGATGGATTTTTCTCAGCCTTCACAGAAAGTAGAGACGCTGCTGGGCTTTCTTGGCTATGGAGCTGGTGTTGAGGGACCAGGTCAGATTCTCTGCCAGGTGAATACCAAGAAATTTGGTGCTCTTAACGGTCTCAACGGAGGAGCTATCAATGTTCAGTGGAGAGTGGTCGCTCTGTGCTCTCCTGAAGTCAACAACCATTTCTTTTGTTTTGTTCACATTAAGAGACAGTTGTTGGCTCTGCACCAGTCCGTTAACCGCTGCACCTCCTCTCTGTAAGCTGACTCGTCGTTCTTGCTGATGAGACCCACCACAGTCGTGTCATCGGTGAACTTGATGATGTGATTCGAGTTGTGTGTTGCAGCACAGTCGTGGGTCAGCAGAGTGAACAGCAGTGGACTGAGCACACAGTCCTGGGGAGCCCCTGTGCTCAGTGTGATGATGTTGGAGATGCTGCTCCCCATCCGGACTGACTGAGGTCTCCCGGTCAGGAAGTCTAGGATCCAGTTGCAGAGGGAGGTGTTCAGGCCCAGTAGGCTCAGCTTTCCAATCAGTTTCTGAGGGATGATTGTGTTGAATGCTGAACTGAAGTCTATGAACAGCATTTGAACGTACGTGTCTTTTTTGTCCAGGTGGAGGGTGGCAGCAATGGCGTCATCTGTTGAGCGGTTGGGACGATATGCGAGCTGCAGGGGGTCCAGTGGGGAGGGCAGCAGGGTCTTTATGTGCCTTATGATGAGCCTCTCATGACGGATGCTGCCTTTTTGAGGAACTGCTTTTTGAAGATGTCCTCACAGCTGGGGAAGCTAGTGCCAGAAATGGAGCTTGCTGAGTTTACAACTTGCACCTCACTACCAAGCCCAGCTTTCCGCAGGGATCGCTCCCTATGCGACTCCTTTGTCCACTCATTCCCCCTAATCCCTTCCCACCGATCTCCCTCCTGGCACTTATCCTCATAAGCGGAACAAGTGCTACACCTGCCCTTACACTTCCTCCCTCACCACCATTCAGGGCCCCAGACAGTCCTTCCAGGTGAGGTGACACTTCACCTGTGAGTCGGCTGGTGTGGTATACTGCGTCCGGTGCTCCCGGTGTGGCCTTTTATATATTGGTGAGACCTGACGCAGACTGGGAGACGGTTTCGCTGAACACCTACGCTCGGTCTGCCAGAGAAAGCAGGATCTCCCAGTGGCCACACATTTTAATTCCACTTCCCATCCCCATTCTGATATGTTTATCCATGGCCTCTACTGTCAAGATGAATCCAAACTCAGGTTGGAGGAACAACAACTTATGTACCGGCTGGGTAGCCTCCAACCTGATGGCATGAACATTGACTTCTCTAACTTCCGTTAATGCCCCTCCTCCCCTTCTTACCCCATCCCTGACATATTTAGTTGTTTTTTTTTTACTCTCTCTGCCCATCACCCTGGCTGTTCTCCATCTCCCTCTGGTGCTCCTCCCCCCCCCCCCCCCTTTCTCCTGATGCCTCCCGTCCCATGATCCTTTCCCTTCTCCAGCTCTGTATCACTTTCCCAATCACCTTTCCAGCTCTTAGCTTCATCCCACCCCCTCCGGTCTTCTCCTATCATTTTGCATTTCCCCCTTCTCTCTCCCGCCCCCCCCACTTTCAAATCTCTTAGTATCTCTCCTTTCAGTTAGTCCTGACAAAGGGTCTCGGCCCAAAACGTCGACAGCGCTTCTCCCTATAGATGCTGCCTGGCCTGCTGTGTTCCACCAGCATTTTGTGTGTGTTGTTTGAGTTACAGTAAGTATATTTATAAAATAGTTAAATAAGTAGTGCAAAAATAAAAAAAAATTGAAATGTGAGATAGTGTTCATGGGTTCAATGTCCATTAAGAAATAAGTGAGGGGGAAGAAGCTGTTCCTGAATCGCTGAGTGGGTGCTTTCTGTCCTTGCCTCGTTTTCCAAGGCATGATCTGGGTGATGGGTTCCTTAATGATGGACGCCACCTTTCTGAGGCATCACTCCATGAAAATGTCCTGGATACTCTGGAGTCTATTGCCCTTGATGGAGCTGAAAGAGTTTACAGGTCTCTGAAGCTTCTTTCTATCCTGTACAGTAGCACCCGCCCCCGATGGCAGCCAATTAGATGCTCTCCACGTTACACTGTAGAAATTTGCCATGCAGCTGGTCTGTGTTTTGTTGGTGATGTACCAATGTAGTAGAACTGCCTTATAGCTCCAGTGACCTGGGTACAACGTTGATGTCTGGTCCTGCCTGCATTTTCTCACTTTGGCCGTTGACTTTGCTGGGGTGCCCTCATTTCCTCCTGCCTGTACGTTGCAGTTTAATTAGCCACTGTTGTGCGTGTGTGGGCCGGTTACTTCGCAGAGAAACTGAATGAGGGGCTGGGATTACTCTGAGACAAAGTGGCCAGATGCAAGTCCGAGAGGCTTTTGCCATTGGGGAATGCACTCATGAATCTAAATTTTTCACCCAGCCGAGTAGAATAACCACTGTGCATGTTGATTTTAAACAAGTAAATAAGATAATGGAAAACATAGTCCATGTACCACATATAAAACCCAAGATAAATTCTGAACGTAATGGCATAATGATTACCATTGAGTTCACAATTAATTTGTTATGTTGTTAATATAACTGATTAATCCTGGAAACTCTGCCACTATTACATTCAAAGCCATGTTTTAATCTACCCGATATGTGTCTCAACCTTTTCCAGCCAAGGACACTTGCTTGAATAACACGTCCCTGCAGAGCGTGCACATATCCACACTATTTGCATTCCTTGTGCAGCATGTTTCGGAACTTTTAAATAAACTGTAGCTTTGTTATTAAAGCTGGCAGAAGTGGTCGATCAGGTGCAATTAAGAGTTCCTATTCCACCGGTCCATGATGCTATCTTTGGTTTTATGACATTTCTCCATTCAGAATCGGGTTTATTGTCACTGATGTTAGTCATGAAATTAGTTGTTTTGTGTCAGCAGTAGAATGCAGTAGCCTAGCATTAGCATAACAATACATAGTACAAAAGAGGAATACTGAGGTAGTTCAGATAACTAGACAGATGCCACTTGGCCACGTGTCCGTCTAGTTATCTGAAGGTCGCTAGTTCGAGCCTTGGCTGAGGCTTGCGTGTGTGTCCTTGAGCAAGGCACTTAACCACACATTGCTCTGCAATGACACCAGTGCCAAGCTGTATCAGCCTAGTGCCCTTCCCTTGGACAACATCGGTGGCGTGGAGAGGGGAGACTTGCAGCTTGGGCAACTGCCAGTCTTCCATTTTTAAAAAAACCCTGCTCAGGCTTGTGCCCTGGAAACTTTCCAAGGTGCAAATTCATGGTCTATTGAGACTAACAGAGGCCTACTACTGAGGTGGTGTTCATGGACTGTTCAGAAACCTAACGGAGGGAAAGAAGCTGTTCCTAAAATGTTGAGTGCAGGTCCTCAGGCTCCTGTACCACCCTCCTCAAAAGGGGACATATCCCATGGTGAGGATCTTGAATGATGGATGCTGACTTCATGAGGCGCCACCATTTGAAGGTGCCCTCGGTGGTGGGGAGGTGGTGATGGAACTGGCTGGGTTTACAACCCACCGAAGCTTCTGTGCATTGGCACATTTATATTAGATTAGAATGTTCTCCGTGGTACAAATGCAGAATTTTTTTAAGAAACTTTGGTGGCATACCACACCTCCTGAAACTCCTAATGAAGTGTTGGTGCATCTTCCTTGTGATTGCAACAACGCGTATAACCTCTGATGTGACAATGCCTAGGAGTCACTAATCCCTCAATAAGGACTGGTGTGTTTTCTCCCGACTTCCTCTTCCTGAAGGCCGCAGTCAGTTTCTTTGTCTTGGTGATGTTGAGTGCAAAGCTGTTGTCATGGCGCTACTTTACCAGCTTGTGTATCTAGTCACCATCTGCCAACGAGAGTGGTGCCACCGGTGCATCTGTAGATGGCCCACACTGTCACAAGTGGAGATAGATTAGAGCAATAGGCCAAGCAAGCACCCTTGTGGTGGACTTGTGTTGTTTGTCTGCGAGGAAATGTTATCAGCAATTCATTCTGACCGTAGTCTCCCAGTGAGGACATTAAGAATCCAGGTGCAGGTTTGGAAAGCTCCTCAATATATATTGTTGAACATGGCACCAAAAACTGAGATTGTGAGTTTTGACAGCACTGGATATTCACTTGTGGCAGCCAGCTCAATCAGTGTGTCCTCAAATGCTTGTGTTGGCAAAGACACCATTAATGTTGGTAGTGGGAATATTTCATAGCTGTCTCTGGCGTCATTGTAACCCTGAATATGGCTCGCATCCAAACCTGTGCAATTTACCAGGGCTGGTAAGAAGTTTTCAGATCACCAAGGTGTCACTTGGGTAGGAGGCTATGCACGATGTGATGTATTAGCAAGCAGGCTGCTGTATGCAGATGGCTGTGATATTGAGGAGTTTCACTTCCCCTCTTGGGTAATATAAATGTAATGGAACTTTTCCAACAAAAAGTCAGCATATTTCTTTGTGCAGCAGCGCTCTCTGATGTTGTGCTCCCGTATCCTTGCACAACAATGAGAAAAGACAGCTTCAGAAACTATGGTTCATTTAGAATTGCTTCTTCCAATACTGAGAAGGGTACTCCTCTTAATGCTTTGCAGTGTGAGAGTATGAGAGCTTGCAGTGTTCCAGGGAGTAGTGAATTAGCGGCATATCTTTTATAAAAGTTATTTGGAAAATATATCCATTCCAAAGATGGATTCGTTTTCCAACTGGAAAAATGGGCTGAAAGATAGCAGGTGGAATTTAATGGAGGTAAATGCGAGGTGTTGGTTGTTGACTGGACCAACAAGGGTAAGTCTTGCACTGTGAACAGTAGGGCACTTTGGAGTGTGATAGGACAAAGAGAGCTGGGAGAGCAAGTCCAAAGTTCTTTGGAAGTGGTGTCACAGGTAGATAAGACAGGAAAGAAAGCTTTGGACACATTGGTTCCCCATGGTGGGAGAGTCTAGGACAAAGGGGCACAACCACAGGATAGCGATGCGAAGAAATTTCTTTAAACAAAGGTTGGTGAATGTGTGGAATTTGTTGCCACATGCAGCTGTAGATGCACATGTAGCTGATTGTTGGGTATATTTAAGGCAGAAATTGATAGGTTCTTGATTGGACATGACATCAAAGGTAATGGGAGGAATGCCGGGAAATGGGGTTGAGGGGGAGATTTAGAAAGAAAGGATCAGCCATGATTGAATGGGCCAGATGGCCTAATTCTGCTCCTGTGTCTCATGTTCTTATGGCCTTCATAAATCAAAGTATTGAGTACAGGATGCTATGTTGAAGTTGTATAAGACGTTGGTGAGGCCTAATTTGGAGCATTGTGGTTAGCTACCTACAGGAAAGGTGCAAATAAGGTTGAAAGAATACAGAATAAATTTACAAGGATGTTGCTGGATCTGAAAGACCTGAGTTGTAAGGAAAGATTGAATAGGTTAGGACTGTATTCCTTGGAACGTAGAAGATTGAGAGGAGATGTGATAGAGGCATACAGAATTTATGAGGGGTATAAATAGGGTAAATGCAAGCAGGGTTTTTCCACTGAGGTTGGGTGAGACTGCAACCAGAGGTTAAGGGTGAGAGGTGAAAAGTGAGAAGTTTAAGGGGAGTAGGAGCGGAAGCTTCTTCACTCAGAGGGTCATGAGAGAGTGGAATGAGGTGCCAGCACAAGTGGAGCATGCAAGCTCAATTTCAACATGTTGAGAAGTTTGGATAGGTACATGGATGGTAAAAGTATTATCTTGGTACAGGCCGATGGAAGTAGGCAGTTTAAATGGTTCAGCAAGGACTGGATGGACAGAAGGGCCTGTTTCTGTGCTGTACTTTTCTATAACTGCTTTCAAAGTACATTCATTATCAAAGCACGTATACAGATAACAAGCCTGAGATTTGTCTCCCCACAGACAGCCACTAAACAAAGAACACCTTGGAACCCATTCAAAAGAAAAACATTAAAACCCCCAACACACAAACACAACAATTGCACAAATGACAAAAAAAAGCAATAAACACAGAATATAAAGCACTATACCACCAAAATCATCGGAAAAATCCAGGCATGTTCAGTCCGGCCAAGCTCAACTTAGCGCAGCGCTGCGTGATTCATTATCTTCAAAACCCTCGATCAAAAACTCACAAGATAGCAACAAACAGGGAGTGACCAGAAACACATTATAACTTGAACTACTGAGTCCAGACCACAAATGGCATCATTTAAACCTTGCCCAAGACCCAGGTCTCTAGCATAATCCTCTGGCAGCATCGAGTGTGAGGAAGAGAGAGACCATTTGAATACAGAGACTCCGGAATTAGTGGACAACAGGTAGAGACCGTCACATGCAGACACGTTGGGCTGCAGTGAGTGACACTGAACATCTGCTCACCTGGTGCTCTTGCCTTGATGATTTCAGTGTTCCTCGAAGCTTTATCCGGCAAGGTCAGCAAGAAATGGACTTAGTTATGGACTCACCCTGTCTCCAGGCTTCTTGCTTCAATTGAAACCCCTCAGAGACAGCAGAGCACCAGATTGCTCAGTGGGCCCAAAGACACACCACCAAAATGTAGATCACAGGCTCCAACCATAGCAGAACTACATTTAAAAGAACAAAGAGGAAATAATTTTGTGAACCATCTGGAGAATGTTGCCCTTCACTGCTTTGATTGCTGGCACCATCTTCTTCATGTTTTCATTTGTCCATTCTCAAACTATGTATGCCGTGGTCAGTGTAATTGTATTCTCTTGAATCATGTTACCTTTTGCAAAATGTATTTTCTTTCCTATCTCTTTTGGTGCACCTGATGATAATCTAGAGCTGAGCATGATCATTGATATCAGTTCACCTGTCAAGCTGTAAACAATTTCACTGTCAGCAGGTATATTTTCTTTATGGCAACTTATTTTTGAAAGAGGAGCCATTTTGTGTACAGTTGCACTCCCAACCTCTTTAAATGTTGGTAGAAAATGTAAATGCATGCAGCAATATTATCTGTGTAATAAGCTTGACCCAAATAGCCTGCTGCCTGTGCTTTATCAGGACACCAATACATTCCTGCAGAATCAACTCTTGGTCTTATTTTTTTGGTGGAGGGGGCACAAAATCATTGAAGATGAGAGACAGGTGTTTGGTTGTAAGATGTCATTTCAGAATAATTGGCAGGGAGAGGTTGACATAATTTTCCTCTCTACCAATTTAGAAAGTTAAAACCACTTCTTATCATTATAAAATGTTCTGCAAATTAAGAGGGAAGCTGATTGGAAGTACTTTGGAGGTCAAGCTTGTGCGTAGGCAAACTCAGAAAAGTCCCAAGCTAATCAAATTTTTTCCATCTTAATGTTAGTCTAATGCTTATTTCTCATTCTCCTCCCCCACCATTTCTAATCTGTCTCCTGGAGCACCAGCATTTAAATGGCTAGTTAAATTTTCATGCCTGTCATATGGAATCTGCAGCATTTATTGTTAATATTACCTTGTTCTTGCCACCAATATGTAGCATTTTTTGATGAAGTTTTGGCTGCTGCATGATTTTCACACATATTTCATCAACCCATCTTTATCGGGCCGTTCTTCTCCCCTTTTTGTTTATTATGAGTTGCATGTTCCTTTGGAAAATGTGCTCTGTTCCCTCAGGTCCAAGTTAGTTAAATACATCAAGAGAAATGGTGGCTGGTGGCACAGTGGCTTCAGGGGCGGACTTCGGAAGTGAAGGCTCCCGAGTTCAAACCCAGTCAGCCTCCGCCTCCCATCCGTGCCGGGTTGAGTGTCGAGCTAGCCACTCGGCCTCATAAAAAAAAATACAGGTGTCGAATCAGGAACGTTCATACCGTGACCCGGTTAATCTGAAAGGAGACCAATCCTGACACTATGTGCCAGACAAGAATGGCTGACTGTCTGGTGTGACAAGCTATGAAAATGAAATTAAAAGAGATGGTGATCCCAGTTCTATTTTCTGGGAAGCCACATTATGCATTTCTGAACAGTCTGAACAGCAACCTTTCCCTAACATTTTCTGTTACCTGGTAACTTTCTACCCATCTGCCAAAGACCCTATTGTGCCCTTCAGTCCTGATAAGCTGAAAATTGGTACCTTTATGAAATGCTCTTTATAAGTCCACATACAATATATCAACTTCAACCTGGAATCACACTTGTGATGGTAATTGTCTCACTCTTTCCCAAAATATAAAATCCCCTATAGCAAGTGCTCACTCAACTCTTCCCTCCTTCCTCCTGGATAGCAGGGTCACTCATGGTGCCAAGGTCTGGAACCTGGCTGTACTCCCATAAGGAGCCATCTTAACCCATTGGTATTCAAAACTTTATACAGGTTAAAGAAGAAGATGCCCTCAGGAGTGCCTTGAATTACTTGCCTCTTTGCCGTTCCTCTGCCCATTGTCCACCCCCCCCCCTTTGTCTGCGTGCTCATTATAGGGCGAACCCTAACTGAAGAATGTATCCCCAACGTCCTGAACCTTGCCAGAACACCATGGTGACATCAGCCTTTGTTTAAACTCTGCAGCCCAGAGCTCGAGCTCTTGCAGCTAGCCACGTTTCCTGTATTTGAAAGCTCCGTGTAATTCCTGCATCCTGAGGGATGTGGATCCCCTGACTCTGAGCTGCCCTTCCATCATTTTTATTTCAGCTCCGGGATTTAAATTGAACAGATGTGAAATTCTCTCTCCAATTCCTACTTGTTTTGATGGTTGATGTATCTTCTCTACCAGAGATAGTAGAGGGTATTGCTTCTGATGTGATGTTCCAAAGGGGAGTATTCCTTATTGAAGACCTCTTGTTTGATACCTCGGTGTACTGATATGATGAAATAATCGGTATGGATGGTATGCAAAACAAACTTTTTCCACTGTAACTTGCGACTTTTGACAATAAATAGATTTGCCAATTTACAGCATTTGGAACTGACGTATACATGCCATCAACAATTATGCTGGATTTCTTTGTTACATGGTCCTTGGTTGTCTATATTTAATGATCTGGATGCAGAGAGGTGATCTGATTTGATTTCCACACCCTAGATTTGAGTGGCTAGAGTTGTGTCAGTAGTTTAGTCCAATCTTAGCTAATTATATTCCCGTAGAGGGATCTGGGATGTTTTCTGTGTTTAAGGTAAGTGTTAAGTTTGTGCTTTTAAAAGCCATGTTCATCTGATAGATTAACTTCTCACATTCATAACCCACAGGTCCTTACCCCCCGGCAACCAATCATGTTATCATTCAAGACCGGCGACGTGATGACGGAGACCTGGCACTGGGTATGGTGGCAGGAGCTGCCACTGGGATGGCACTGGGATCATTGTTCTGGGCATTCTAACGCTCTGATCGGCTCAAACAGTCTGCTGCTTCCCTAGACTTCACTTCCTGCCTGGAGCCACTCCTTGCAATTTGCACCCTTTGTGTAATTCCTTAGCACATGCTGCCCTCAGCACTCATTTACAATCCACATTGCACCTTAACCATGCTGAAACAATTCCTGAGATCTGCAGTGATGTTTCTATAGCAAAATGTGTTTATAATATATATATTGCAAGACTATAATTAACTTATTTCAGAAATGCTAAGAAAAACAATATCATGTGTTTCTCTAATCCTAATTTTATAACTTCCAAAAATATTGTTGATTGTATAAAAGAAAAGAATGATGTATGCTGGTGTGATGTGATGCAACTCCCTTGGGGGCCTCTTTTTTTTTCAAATTTTGCTTAAGATGTTATAATGAAGACTTTTGCTTATCCTTGCTGAAGTGTTCCTTTTGGTATGCAGTTAAAGTTCTTAATAATTACATAAGTTTAATGTAGAAGTGTGTCTATTTCACAGAATCTGAACTGTGCCCATTCTAGCTGCAGATAAGACAGGTGGAAATTGATGCTCTGGAGTAAAGTGAAGTCTCAGGCTGTGTTACCAGATTGTTCAATAGCTAGTTAAGTAGGCTCCTGTATTTTCACTGAAGTATTGAAGAGTTACTGCCACAGTCACAAAATAGGTTTTCAATGCTCATTTATTGGAGTTGGAGGTGTTTGATAACCACATGCATTTTGGATATGAAACGTTGCAGGTCAATCTGTTTGCTTCCGTTCTGTTACTTTGATTGTGGATTCACAGATTTCCAAAGCCGATAGCTTTAAATGATTGATTCACCAGATGTGGTGCAATGTTTTGGAGGCTGAAATTCAGGCATTTCACTTTTCAGTAAGTACTAGTTTGTTTCCTATTTTTAATTTATTGCTTTGCTTACAGAATCCCTGTATTAACTTTATCTCCTTATCCAATCTTTATCTCCTCATCACTTGTGACCAACTCTTTGCTCCTTTTTGTACAATGCTGTCCATAGCATCATCATCAAATGCTTTTGTCCAATGCTTCAACCTGACAGAGTGATTTGTGCTCAACTTATCCTTGAGGGCGCAGAAACGGTAAATACAGAAGTGAACTTAGCAGGGATCAATAGGGCTGACAATGAAATTGAAAGATTAGTGTAGGCCAGATATAGAAGCTGTGAATACTTAATCTGGGTGGTGAGGTATTGATTTCATAAGTGGTTGAGTTAAGAAAATTTACTTTGAAATGAAGGAACCATTTAAAATGTGTCATTGCTGTAAGCAGTCTCATATATTGGCTGTGGATTACCAAACAACGCTGTTTCAATTATTGAGTTAATAACTTCAAATTTATTTGAAGTACTTAATTGCAGTCCCATCTGGTCTAAATGTAGTTCAGAGCTGTAATGACAATACACATCCATATTTAATATTTTCCTCATGAGCTTTGAAATACAAGTCTTTACCTCCCCACCCTCGAGAAAGTAAAGCCGAGATCACTGAGGTCTTAGATGATACCTTACTAGAGTACTATTGCAAAAAGTACTTGAAGAAAAACTTTTAATTGAAAGAGGTGAGGGAAAAAATTGTTTTCAATTTATCTTGTCCTTGTATTGACAACTTTAAATTGCTTTTGGGTAATTTGTGCCTTTAGTTTTAACCTCTGTCAAAATCAAAGTTTTAGTGTAAATGTTACAATAAACTGTTTTTCTCCAAAGCAGCCTGCAAATTCCAATTAATCAATAGACCAGTATAATTTTAGTTGTAGTTTCAATTTGGGCACCACCAGCTGTTACAGTACATTATCCTCTTCAGGCGTACTGATTTCACAAAAGGCTGACAAGTTGAAGTCTCCACATGTGGCCTTGGGCCTGCAATTGTCCTCCCAGTATCCTTGTGTTTATAATGTGAAGATGTAGGGTAAAAGCTAAATATTGATCCAGTCCATTTTTCCTTCGTTGACAGGAAGGTGGGACCTATGTAATCATTAATCCTTGTGCAATATGATAGTTTTGTGCAAGGTTTCCTGGAGTTTTGGTTGAACTGTGTGGAGAGGTCTTTAAGTCCATTGTCAAGCTTACATAGAGGCACTGTGTCTAGCCAGAAGCACAGAACTTCAAATCTCAATGATGTCCTGAGCATTTTCTAACCAAAGTAGGTGTATCAGCTTTTTAGAGTACAAATGATTCTTCATAGCCCGAGAAGATTTACAACAAAAAGTGGACTACTTTCAGGAGAAGGAAGAAAATAACAAATCAAGAGAGAACAGTCAAATCTGAAGCACTGAATTAGTGGAGGTAAAGTGGTAGGTCAAGAATCACAAAATGGTGAAAGAATGAAGGAAGCGCTGGAAATCCAAGTAAATTTTCAGTTTTGATTGAGGACACAAGTTAGGTGCCACAGTGACAGGGAGTTTATTGGAAAATTCATGAGTGGGCTTTAAATGGTTTAACCTTGTAGCTGCTGGTTATGATTTTAATTTTATTACTCACATTTGCCATATAGATACTTGGCAAAGCATCTTGTCCTTTGAAATTACAATGTCTCTGTGCAGATTTAAAATTTATACTTCAATCATTTGTTTGATTATCTGCTGAACATGCTTTAGAAATTGCTCAATCAGTTTCAGTAGAGTGATTTATAAACTTTATTGTAGAATTTAAGTTTGTGTAATTAAATAAACAAATATAATTGCATTTACAGTTGTCTGATTTTTAAGACCAGTGATCCAGTTAATAACTTTGTGGTGTGAGGTTGTTTACTCAGTGTGTATCCACTGCCCTCTGACAACATATGATAGAAACATTTTGTTTGGATAGTGATGAGAGGGACTACAACAGAATACAAGAGGATATTACAGAATGGGTTAATATATCTCTGTAGCTATTTCCTACCAAAGTATGTAGACAAGTCAAGGTGGGGTAGAATGCTAAAGAGACCCGAGGACAGGTACAAAAAATAATTTGATAGAAGGCTTTTATGCCCTTATCCGCGGGTTCCGCATGTGCGGATTCAACCAACCGTGGATCTGGAAAACCTGGAAGTTCTCTCTCCAGCACTCGTTATTTGAGCATGTACAGACAACTTTTTCTTGTAATTATTCCCTAAACAATACAGTATACCAACTATTTACGTAGCAATTACATTGTATTAGGTATTATAAGTAATCTAGAGATGATTTAAAAGTACAGGCAGTCCCCAGATTATGAATGAGTTCCATTCCTGAGTTCGTCTTTAAAACGGATTTGAAGTCGGAACAGGTACATCCAGTACTATTTAGCGTCAGTTAGTCAAACGTTTGTCTTAGTATATAGTTTATATTTTATCTTTCTATGCATATAAAACACTTAAGAAACGTATGTATTTCAATATTCAAACCACTGCATTGCTTAGTAATAATTGTAGCTTTCATCAGGGCAGGGCCTTTCACATTATCCATTATCCATTGTTCCGATCGTTGACAGACTGTAGCCTAACGCTTTTCCAATGACTGATGGCGTTTCACCTCTTTCCGATCGCTTTATTATTTCCATTTTATTTTCAATTGTGATCCTGCTTATTTTCGTGAACAGGAACACTGCGGATTCAGAGCTGCGCCGGGTTTTAAAGAACACCGCACTGAGACAGGTTAAATAAGGTCTGGGGTTCTGCTCAGTCCTAAGGTCCACCGTATTGAGACAGGTTAAGTAAGGTCTGGGGTTCCGCTGGGTCCTAAGGTCCACCGTATTGAGACAGGTTAAATAAGGTCTGGGGTTCCGCTGGGTCCTAAGGTCCACCGTATTGAGACAGGTTAAATAAGGTCTGGGGTTCCGCTGGGTCCTAAGGTCCACCGTATTGAGACAGGTTAAATAAGGTCTGGGGTTCCGCTGGGTCCTAAGGTCCACCATATTGAGACAGGTTAAATAAGGTCTGGGGTTCCGCTGGGTCCTAAGGTCCACCGTATTGAGACAGGTTAAATAAGGGGCTTGAGCATCCGAAATTTTTGGTATCCACGGGGGTCCCGGAACCAATCCCCCATGGATAAGGAGAGCCGACTGTACTTGGGTTTTCCACTTTTCAAATTCCAGAGAGAGGGCGTGAACAAGTAGGGAGTTTAATCTTTCGGATGCTTAGCATAGTTCTGGTTGCTGTACTGTAGAAAGGATATAAAGATTAGCTCTATTTGTTACATATACATTGGAACGTACGGTGAAGTTTGCTTGAGTCTAATCAACTCAGCAAGGATTGAGTTGGACAGCCCGCAGGTGTTGCCACACTTCCAACGCCAACCGGGCACGCTCACAACTCTGCAATCTCAAGTTGCATGCCTTTGGAAAGCGGGCAGAAACTCTCACACCTGGAGGAAATCCATCCAGTCATAAGGGGAGCGTATAAACTCCTTACAGACAGCAGTGAGAATCAAACCCCAGTCTTGCAGCTAGTGTTACTATGCATCAAAGAAAGTTCAGAATTTATAAGAATACCAGCCAATTAAATATATACACGTGGTGGCCACTTTAGTAGGTACAGGAGTGGAATCTGGTGTGACCTTCTCTTGTCGTAGCCCATCCACATGTCGCCTGTTCGTAGATACTTTTTTGCACACCACTGTTATGATGGTGTGGTTATTTGAGTTACTGTCACCTTCCTGTCAGCTGGAACCAGTCTGGCCATTCTCCTCTAATCTCTCTCATTAACAAGACCTTTTCACCTACAGAACTGCCGCTCTGGATATTTTTTTTTCTTTTATTTTTACATAATTCTCTGTAAACTCCAGAGGCTGTTGTGCATGAAAATCCCAGGGAATCAGCAGTTTCTGAGATACTCAAACCACCCCTGCTGGCCCCAACAATCATTCCACACTCAAAGTCACTTTTCTTCACCATTTAGATGTTTGGTCTGAACAACGACTGAACTTTTTGACCATGTCTGCATGGTTTTCTGCATTGAGTTGCTGTCACATGATTGGCTGATTAGATATTTGCACCAATGAGCTTATGTACAGGTGTACCTAATAAAATGGCCTCTGAGTGTTTACCAGGGGATACACAGTGCTTTGAGAAAAGACTGAGAGGCAAATTCAAGGTTTTAAAAATTATGTTTTTGATAAAGCAGTGACAAAAAGTGTTTCTTCTTGAGAAGAATGCAGAAGATGTTATAAGATGGACACAAAGCAATCCAATACAGAATTCAGAAGAGTGCATTCGACTGCTCACCCCCCCCCCCCCCCACCACCACCACCCCATCCTCCTGAAGAGAATGTGTGGGATTAGCTGCCTCTGGAATTGGTTGAGGCTAATAATCTAGGGAGGCTAGACCAGCATATGAGGGAGAGGGTAACACTGAAGAAGTTTTTTTGAGCAAAAATCCTAAATGGGTCACTAGTGCTGATGTGGACTGGTTGCATTGAATGCTGTTTTTGTGCCATTCAAGCAGTGAGCAACATAATGGCCCTCCTCAAACTTTAATTTCATTCTTTCCCTTCAGTGCTTTCCTGAGCACTGAAGTTCTCTACAGTTTCAACTCCGTATCACTGAACACATTCAGGGTTGATGCAAAGCCAATTTCCTTGATTATTCAGCTACCTCCCCAAGTGATCAGGGATTTTGCACAATTTCAAGTGGATTGCTTAAAAGTAAACTATTCCCAAAGAAACACTGAATGGAAAAGTTGAAGTTATGAAAAGCATCTGTAAAGTCTTTAGTTTGCATTATTCATTGTTTCTGCTGTTATACAATTATAGCACATTTTTCATTACTGTGGTGTGGACATGTGTTCTGTTTGTGTTTATTAACCTGTGGGCTTTTGTATTGACCTTCAATACTACCTCTAGACTTGGCCTAATGAATTAATAGAAATTAGGTCTCCAAGTAATTATACTTTATTGAAATAGCCAAGCAGACAACATGAGTAATCACCTATTTAAAAATTGCAACACCCATCCCTTTTTGCTATTTCAAGAAAGCTATATCATATCTCCACCACCCAGGCTCTGCCTGCTTCTCACTACTGCCATTGGCAGGAGGTACAAAAGCCTGAATCCACAGCATCAGGTTCAGGAATGGTTATTACTCTTCTTGCCAATGATCCTGAACCAATTTGGAGAACTTCAATCACCACTACTCTGAGCTGGTTCTGTGACCTACTCTCTCACATTCGTGGAATTGTTATGACTCATTTTCAGTACTATTTTTTATTTGCATGGTTCATCTTTTGAACATTGATTGTTTGACAATGTTTGTAGTTTATTAATAAATTCTACTGTTTCTCCCTGTAACTAGTTTCAAGAAAACAAATTGAGTAGAATACAGTAAAGTGTATGTACTTTGATCATAAATTGAATGTTGAACCACCAGTTCAGTTGCAAAGGTGACAGAGTGTTTGGTTTTTTGTTGACATTTGAAGATGTGTTCATTTATTTCTCCTCGTTGGTGTGTGTGGTGGAGGGGGGGGGGGGAGTGTGGAAGAGCAGGGGGATAAACACATTTAGATCCAGGCAAAACACTTTTCCCCTGGAGCAACTGAGCTCCCCCAACGCAACAAGCTTTTGCTTTTCCATGTCAAGACTGCACTTTCAAATGGAGAAGCACTGCCGTGGGTATGAACCTCAGCAGAACAATCTGGAAGTTCCAATCTGATGAATTTCAAAAGTTCTTATTTTTTGGGGAGGTCGGTGGTTGTGCAGAATTCTGCTAAACATTGGTCATGTGCTTTGAACCAGAAGTATCTCCTCGTAAACATTATTTTCACTTGGGTTCAACTTCGGGCAATAAACTTTTGAGGGCATCTGTCACATCTTACAGGAGTGTGACTTTTCATCTTTTTTGGACATTGCTCTAAAGTTAGAAATGATCGATTGTTCCTTGTATTCTTTTAATGTTCAGAGTTCAAATCAAACAGTCAGTAAGTGTAGCTTTTATCAGCTGGACACTAGTCACTTTAACTTGATTGAAGATTCACTTACAGGCCAGGTTGAGCCTCACTGGTCTAAAATGAGATAGGAGCAATTCTCTTAACAAAATGGCAGACTTTTTTTTCCATTTTTCTTCACGATACAATGCTGTTGTCACTTTTAAAGAAAAAGAATGTGGAACTGTGATTGAGTGGCAATATACAGCAGCTAAAATGAAGCAGACAATTGAAGTTCAGCAGCTGACTCAGAGTATCAGCTCGGGTAATATTGCCCATGGATCTCTCTGCTTTTCTTTCCCACGCTTGGAAAGCACACTTCAAAGCAAATATCATCTTTCAAAATGATCGACGCTCCTATCTGAAATGTTACATTGTAAGGTTTTTCAACCATACTGAGAAAGGGCCATGATTATATACTGGAATGTGAGCAGGGGAAAGCAATGAAGCTTGAGGTAACATCATAACAACCTTCGCAATTGTCAGTGTCGCTGAATTGTATGCATAAGATGAACTCCAAACATTTAAATTAGTGAAATGGATTTTGATATATATTTTACTGAAAGAGTTGACATTATGTGACTTTAAAAAAAATGGTAGTGGTATATGTATTGAGTCATTTCTTATAGACTTGGGCATAACAATGGCTTCCCCCCACTCC
Organism: Hypanus sabinus; assembly: GCF_030144855.1. Classification (NCBI taxonomy): domain Eukaryota; kingdom Metazoa; phylum Chordata; class Chondrichthyes; order Myliobatiformes; family Dasyatidae; genus Hypanus; species Hypanus sabinus. Next base: position 83,274,410 of record NC_082707.1, on the reverse strand, counting down.
CTTTCCCTGATAGAAGATCCTGCCTTATACTAGTGTATAATTGTATCAATTATCTTCCTTCCATTGGATTGTTATTCGTAGGAATGGCAACAGGCTTTTCTAGTTGGATGAGTGGAGCCTTCCAACAGAATATTTTCCTTTCCCCACAGGTCCCCCTTCTAATCTGAGAAGGTTTACCTTTCCCTATGCTTGGGTTGGTGGTGGAGTTTCAAACTGCATTAGACCAGACGGCCCCTCAAATCTGGTTCTCTGCTCAGTTTGATAAAGGCTGCACTTCACATCTACTTTGTTAGGTATATTTGTTGAGGGATATGCAATCAAAAATTTCCATGATCTCAAATTTGAAATTGTTCTTGGGACTGCGGCCAATCGGAGATGAGCGAGGGAAGAGGTGACTCTCACAGGGCGGTGAGTGTGCATCAGAAAGTAGCACTCGATGGGAGTACTGGCGTTTGAACAGTAGTCAATCAGTGATTGGGATAGGTCTGGTCCCAGGGTAGATATTCTAAATCGGAGAAAGACAAATTTTGTTGCGACCAGAAAGGATCTGGCAAGTGTGGATTGGGACAGGCTGTTTTCTGGCAAAGGTGTACTTGGTAAGTGGGAGGCCTTCAAAGGTGAAAATTTGAGAATACAAAGCTTGTATGTGTCTGTCAGAATAAAGGTTTAAGGAGCCTTAGTTTTCAGTAGATATAGAGGCCCTGGTTAAGGAAAAAAAGGAGTTGAATAGCAGGTATAGGGAGATAGGAACAATTTAAGTACTTATAAGAAATGCAAGAGAACACATAAGAAAGAAATCCAGAGGGCTAAAAGAAGGCATGAGGTTGTCCTAGCAGACAAGGTGAAGGAAAACCCAAGGAATTCTACAGGATTGCTAGGGACAAAATTAGTCCTGTGGAAGATCAGAATGGTCATCTGTGTGTGGAGACAAAAGAATTGTGGGAGATCTTAAATGGATTTTTTGCATCTGTGTTTACTCAAAAGAATACACAGAGCCTATAGAAATGAGGCAAAGTAGCAGTGAGGTCATGGATCCCTATACAGATCACAGAGGCAGAAGTGTTTGCTGCCTTGAGGCAAATAAGGGTGGACAAATCCCCAGGCCTTGACGAAGTGTTCACTCGGACCCTGTGTGAGGCAAGTGCAGACATTGTAGGGGCACAAGCAGAGATATTTAAATCATCCTTAGTGATAGGTGAGGCACTGGAGAATTGGAGGTAGCTAATGCTGTTCTGTTGCTTTAAAAAAGGCTCTAAGAAGAATTGATTAGAGCCAAGGCAACGGATGTTGTCTACATCGACTTCTTCAAAGCATTTGACAGGGCCTCCCATGGGTGGTTGGTCAAGAAGGTTCAATCGCTTCAAGATTAGATAGTAAATTGTATTAAATATCGGCTTTGCGAGAGAAGCCAGGAAGTGGTAGGAAATGGTTGCCTCTCTGACTGGAGGTCTGTAACTAGTGGAGTGCCGCAGGGATTGGTGCTGGGTTCAATGTTTTTTGTTATCTCTATCAACTAACTGGATGATAATGTGGTTAACTGGATCAGCAAATTTGCAGATGACTCTGAGAATGGGGACAGCAAGGAAAGCTATCAAAGCTTGCAGTGGGATCTGATCCAGTTGGAAAAATGGGCTGAAAATGGCAGATGGGATTTAATGCAGACAAATGTGAGGTGTTGCACTTTGGGTGGATCAACCAGGTCTTACGCAGTGAGTGGTAGGGCACTGAGGAGTACAGTAGAACAAAGGGATCTGGGAATGCAGATCCATAATTCATTGAAAGTGGCATCACAGGTAGACAGGGTCATAAAGAAAGGTTTTGGCCTTCATAGATCAAAGTACTGAGTACAGGGCTTGGGACGTTAAGCTGAAGTTATATAAGATGATCGTGAGGCCCAATTTGGATATTGTGTGCAGCTTTGGTCACCTACCTACAGGAAATTTGTAAATAAGATTGAAAGAGTGTCGAGAAGATTTACAAGGATGTTGCCAGGTCTGGGGGACTGGAGTAATAAAGAAAGATTGAATAGGATGGTACTTTATTCCCTAGAATGTAGAAGATTTAGGGGAGATTAGGTAGAGGAATACAAACTTATGTAGATAGGGTAAATGCAAGCAGGCTTTCTCCACTGAAGACTACAGCTACATGTCAAGGGTTAAGGGGGAAAGGTGAAATGTTTAAGGGAAACATGAAGGGAAATTTGTTCACTCAGAGGGCGCTGAGTGTGAAATGAGCTACCAGCCCATGTGGAGGATGCAATTTTGATTTAAGCATCAAAGGAAGTTTGGATAGGTATATGGATGGTAGGGGTATGGGGGGGGGGTTATGGTCCTGGTGCAGGTCGATGGGAGTAGGCTGTTTAAATAGTTCAGCATGGTCTAGATGAGCTGAAAGGCCAGTTTCTGTGCTGTACATTTCTATGACTGTGGGAGTATAACAAGGTAATAATTCATTCTGGGTATTCTAGCATAACCATGTAATTTTATTAGCTGTTGGGTATAGTACTCAACTCACAAGTTAGTCTGCACCCCTTCAATGCAAGGTGACTTCATAATTTAATTCTTTGAGTCTGCTGCCATCATGCCAAAATATCCTCCTTGATGTTGTCTGTCCACAAATAAATGCAATACAAGAAAAAATTGTGTTGACTTTGTAAATGTGTTTTCTCAGCATCTTTGGATACAACTGGATGTGACAGCACCTGCACAGGGCATATTATGGAAGTGGTGTCAGAAAGAGTTGCTTTTCATTGAGTAATCAATTGCTGGAGTTTGTGATGAAGCAGCTGGGCTCAGCTAATGAGCTGAGACACAATAATGGGAAATAGATATTTTAGAAGGACTGGATTTATGGGCTAAAGATTGTCTTTATCTGGCTGTTGTAGCAGAAGAGTAGTATATTGCAAAACCAGATTTGTTCACAATCCAGCAAAAGTAATTGGGCATTGTCAGAATTTAGCCTCCAATGGCAGACTCCTGCTGGAGGAAATTAAACTAAAAATTTAGCATTTGGAATGAATGTTAATTGTGTTGAAGGATTAGGGCATTTCACAGAATGGTAATCAATCTCCAGTTTGTTGTCCTATAGACTTGGTGTTACAGCAAATTCCTGTTCCCAGGTGTCATGCTGAAGAAGTTGTACAATGAGTCTTCCTTTACTTTCTTCCATGGGACTGACCTTCACAGGAAAGCCGACAGAGTTTCCTATTTGAAAGAGTGAAGAAGCATCACAACGTGTTCATTCTCCTTCCTACATGGGTATCCATTCTAGCTGGTTACTGAATAATAATCTGAGAGGGGAGCAATTTCCTGTAGTTAGGCATGAAAGAGACTTTACTAATATCTCCTAGGTCCTGTTGATCAGTAAATGAACTGAGGACCACCTTGTAATTCAATCTTTTGCCTGCTTATCAACTGAGCCATTTCATTTGGAAGCAGGTTTGTTTCAGATAACTTGGGAATAAATGTTCTCAGGGAAATGTATGGAAGAAATATGGCAAATATTCAGGGGATATTTGTGTGGAGTTCTGCATAGTTATGTTCCAATGAGACAGGGAAAGGATAGTGGTGTACAAAGGCTGTAGTCAAGAAGAAAAGAAGAGCTTACGAAAGGTTAAAAAAACTAGGTAATGATCAAGAGCTATAAGGCTAGCAGGCAGGAGCTCAAGAAAGAAACTGGGAGAGCTAGAAGGGGGCATGAAAAAGCCTTGGTGGACAGGATTAAGGAAAACCACAGGGCATTCTACAAGTATGTGAAGAGCATGAGGATAAGACATGAGAGGATAGGACCACTCAAGTGTGACAGTGGAAAAGTGTGTTTGGGATCGGATGAGATAGCAGAGGTACTTAATGAATGCTTTGCTTCAGTATTCACTACAGAAAAGGACCTTGGCAATTGTAGGGATGTTTTACAGTGGACTGAAAAGCTTGAACATGTAGATATTAAGGAAGAGGATGGGCTGGAGTTTTTGGAAAGTATCAAGTTGGATAAATCACCAGGACTGGATGAGATGTACTCCAGGCTACTGTGGGAGGTGAGGGATTGCTGAGCCTCTGGCAATGATCTTTGCATCATCAATTGGGACAGGAGAGGTTCCGGAGGATAGGAGGGTTGCGGATGTTGTTCCCTTATTCAAGAAAGGGAGTAGGGATAGCCCAGGAAATTATAGACCAGTGGGTCTTTCTTCAGTGGTGGGTAAGTTGATGGAGAAGACCCCTGAGAGGAAGGATTTATGAACATTTGGAGAGGCATAATATGATTAAGAATAGTCAGCATGGCTTTGTTAAAGGCAGGTCATGCCTTACAAGCCTGATTGAATTTTTTGAGGATGTGACTAAACACATTGATGAAGGAAGATCAGTAGATTTAGTGTATATGGATTTGAACATGGTATTTGACAAGCATGGTACCCCATGCAAGGCTTATTGAGAAAGTTAGGAGGCATGGGATCCATGGGGACATTGCTTTGTGGATCCAGAACTGGCTTGCCCACAGAAGGCAAAGAGTGGTTGTAGACGGGTCATATTCTACATGGAGGTCAGTCACCAGTGGTGTGCCTCAGGGATCTGTTCTGGGACCCTTACTCTTTGTGATTTTTATAAATGACCTGGATGAGGAAGTGGAGGGATGGGTTAGTAAATTTGCTGATGTCACAAAGGTTTGGGGTGTTCTGGATAGTGTGGAGGGCTGTCAGAGGCTACAGCCGAATATCGATAGGATGCAAAACTTGGCTGAGAAATGGCAGATGGAGTTCAACCCAGTTAAGTGTGACGTGGTTCATTTTGATGTTAGAATATAGTATTAATGGTAAGACTCTTGGCAGAGTGGAAGATCAGAGGGATCTTGGTGTCTGAGTCCATAGGACACTCAAAGCTGCTGCGCGGGTTGACTGTGGTTAAGAAAGCATACAGTGTACTGGCCTTCATCAATCGTGGGATTGTGTTTAGGAGCTGAGAAGTAATGTTGCAGCTATATAGGACCCTGGTCAGACGCCACTTGGAGTACTGTGTTCAGTTCTGGTTGCCTCACTATAGGAAGGATGTGGAAACCATAGAAAGGGTGCAGTGGAGATTTGCAAGGATGTTGCCTAGATTGAGGAGCATGCCTTATGAAAATATATTGAGTGAACTCAGTTTTTTTTCCTTGGAGCAACGGAGGATGAGAGGTGACCTGATAGAGGTGTATAAGATGATGAGATGATGGCTAGCACGAGAGCGTACAGTTTTAAGATGCTTGGAAGTAGGTATAGAGGAGATGTCAGGGATAAGCTTTTTACGCAGAGAGTGGTGAATGCATGGATTCGGTTGCTGGCGACGGTGGTGGAGGCGGATACATTAGGGTCTTTTAAGAGACTCCTGGACAGGTATATGAAGCTCAGAAAATAGAGTGCTATCGGTAACCCTAGGTAATTTCTAAGGTAGGGAGCTGTTCAGCACAACTTTGTGGGCTGAAGGGCCTGTATTGTGCTGTAGGTTTTCTATGTTTCTATAATATAAACTATGTCTACTGTTTTATAGCTTTAATTTAATGTCACTCAAGACAAACAGCAAAGAAATATCATTGCAAATTTTCAGAGCCAGACATCCCATTTTCCATTTTTGTTTCAATATACAGTATGTTTGACCTAAGATAGTATAACAGTAATGAAGGTGTTAAAGTTCATAAGTTGCTGGATATTTGTTTCTGATTTATATTTCCTGTCAAGAAAAAATGTGTAGTACTTGGATAATTGGATATGGATCTTGTTAACAATTTTCAAAGAGCTTTGATGTCAGAAATATTTCTTTCTTGATGATTCATGAGCATCAATGTGGCATGGCTTCTTTAAATTTCTTCTAACACAGTAAATTTGACAACTGGAAGAGTGTCCCCAGTGAGGAGATATTTGAGGCATCATCCCAGGGTGTTAAATGAGGGTTCACATAGGGTTTTGGACAATGAGGGGCGTCAGAATAGAGTGTAGCGCTGTGTTGAATAGCAGAGAAATTGTTTACCAAGGACAATTTATTTTGTCCAAATGGAGGTGTATTTCAAAGACAAAGTTGTTTGTTTTTTGATGCGGAGATGCAATGAAAAATGCAACACAAGTGCATGGCATCAATGTGTGTTCACAAGAAAAACATAGAACATAGAATAGTACTGCACAGTACCGGCCCTTCAGCCCACAATGCTGTGCCGACCCTTAAACCCTGCCTCCCATATGACCACAACCTTAAATTCATCCATGTACCTGTCTAATAGCCTCTTAAAATTTCAATGGTGTATCTGCCTCCACCACTGACTCAGACAGTGCATTCAAAAAAACCAACCAACCACCAGCATAAACATAAGTTGTACACAGTTTTTACAGGGACGAATGACACAAGTCTGTTTTTGTGCAAAGAAGTCATAGTGTTGCTAAGCTATAGTGATTAGGGTTTTGCTGGTTGGTTCAAAAACAAAATGGTTAAAGGGAAATGGTGCTTGAACCTGGTAGTGTGGGTCTTCCGGTTTCTGTACCTCCTGCCTGATGATAGCTGAAAGCAGATGGACCTCCTGGATGGCAGGCATCTTTGACGATGGAGTTGCCATGATGATGGATGGCAGGGATCTTTGACGATGGAGTTGCCATGATGATGGATGGCAGGGATCTTTGACTATGGAGTAGCCATGATGATGGATGGCAGGGATCTTTGACGATGCAGTTGCCATGATGATGGATGGCAGGGATCTTTGATGATGGAGTTGCCATGATGATGGATGGCAGGGATCTTTGACTATGGAGTAGCCATGATGATGGATGGCAGGGATCTTTGACGATGCAGTTGTCATGATGATGGATGGCAGGGATCTTTGACGATGGAGTTGCCATGATGATGGATGGCAGCCATCTTTGACGATGGAGTTGCCATATTGATGGATGGCAGCCATCTTTGACTATGGAGTTGCCATGATGATGGATGGCAGCCATCTTTGACTATGGAGTTGCCATGATGATGGATGGCAGCCATCTTTGATGTTTCAGTTGCCATGTTGATGGATGGCAGGGATCTTTGATGATGGAGTTGCCATGATGATGGATGGCAGCCATCTTTGACGATGGAGTTGCCATGATGATGGATGGCAGGGATCTTTGATGTTTCAGTTGCCATGTTGATGGATGGCAGGGATCTTTGATGATGGAGTTGCCATGTTGATGGATGGCAGGGATCTTTGACTATGGAGTAGCCATGATGACGGATGGCAGGGATCTTTGACGATGCAGTTGCCATGATGATGGATGGCAGGGATCTTTGACGATGGAGTTGCCATGTTGATGGATGGCAGGGATCTTTGACGATGGAGTTGCCATGATGATGGATGGCAGAAATCTTTGATGATGGAGTTGCCATGATGATGGATGGCAGCCACCTTTGATGTTTCAGTTGCCATGTTGATGGATGGCAGGGATCTTTGATGATGGAGTTGCCATGATGATGGATGGCAGCCATCTTTGATGATGGAGTTGCCATGATGATGGATGGCAGGGATCTTTGATGTTTCAGTTGCCATGTTGATGGATGGCAGGGATCTTTGACGATGGAGTTGCCATGATGATGGATGGCAGGGATCTTTGACGATGGAGTTGCCATGTTGATGGATGGCAGGGATCTTTGACGATGGAGTTGCCATGATGATGGATGGCAGGGATCTTTGATGATGGAGTTGCCATGATGATGGATGGCAGGGATCTTTGACGATGGAGTTGCCATGATGATGGATGGCAGGGATCTTTGACGATGGAGTTGCCATGATGATGGATGGCAGGGATCTTTGACGATGGAGTTGCCATGATGATGGATGGCAGGGATTTTTGATGATGGAGTTGCCATGATGATAGATGGCAGCCATCTTTGATGTTTCAGTTGCCATGATGATGGATGGCAGCCACCTTTGACGATGGAGATGCCATGATGATGGATGGCAGGGATCTTTGACGATGGAGTTGCCATGTTGATGGATGGCAGGGATCTTTGACGATGGAGTTGCCATGATGATGGATGGCAGGGATCTTTGACTATGGAGTAGCCATGATGATGGATGGCAGGGATCTTTGACGATGGAGCTGCCATGATGATGAACAGCAGGGATCTTTGACGATGGAGCTGCCATGATGATGAATGGCAGGGATCGTTGACGATGGAGTTGCTATGATGATGGATGACAGGGATCTTTGACAATGGAGCAGCCATGTTGATGGATGGCAGGGATCTTTGACGATGGAGTTGCCATGATGATGGATGGCAGGGATCTTTGACGATGGAGCTGCCATGATGATGGACGGCAGGGATCTTTGACTATGGAGTAGCCATGATGATGGATTGCAGCGATCTTTGATGATGGAGTTGCCATGATGATGGATGGCAGCCATCTTTGATGATGGAGTTGCCATGATGATGGATGGCAGCCACCTTTGATGATGGAGTTGCCATGATGATGGATGGCAGCCATCTTTGATGATGGAGTTGCCATGATGATGGATGGCAGCCACCTTTGATGATGGATTTGCCATGATGATGGATGGCAGCCATCTTTGATGATGGATTTGCCATGATGATGGATGGCAGCCATCTTTGACGGTGGAGTTGCCATGATGATGGATTCCATGGATCTTTGATGATGGAGTTGCCATGATGATGGATGGCAGGGATCTTTGACGATGGAGTTGCCATGATGATGGATGGTAGGGATCTTTGATGATGGAGTTGCCATGATGATGGATGGCAGTCATCTTTGATGTTTCAGTTGCCATGTTGATGGATGGCAGTGATCTTTGATGATGGAGTTGCCATGATGATGGTTGGCAGCCATCTTTGACGATGGAGTTGCCATGATGATGGATGACAGGGATCTTTGACGATGGAGTTGCCATGTTGATGGATGGCAGCCATCTTTGACGATGGAGTTGCCATGATGATGGACGGCAAGGATCTTTGACTATGGAGTAGCCATGATGATGGATGGCAGGGATCTTTGACGATGCAGTTGCCATGATGATGGATGGCAGGGATCTTTGACGATGGAGTTGCCATGATGATGGATGGCAGCCATCTTTGACGATGGATTTGCCATGATGATGTATGGCAGGGATCTTTGAGGATGGAGTTGCCATGATGATGGATGGCAGCCATCTTTGACGATGAAGTTGCCATGATGATGGATGGCAGCCATCTTTGATGATGAAGTTGCCATGATGATGGATGGCAGGGATCTTTGACGATGGAGCTGCCATGATGATGGATGGCAGGGATCTTTGACGATGGAACTGCCATGATGATGAACGGCAGGGATCTTTGACGATGGAGCTGCCATGATGATGAATGGCAGGGATCATTGACGATGGAGTTGCTATGATGATGGATGACAGGGATCTTTGACAATGGAGCAGCCATCATGATGGATGGCAGGGATCTTTGACGATGGAGCTGCCATCATGATGGATGGCAGGGATCTTTGACGATGGAGCTGCCATGATGATGGATGGCAGGGATCTTTGACGATGGAGCTGCCATGATGATGGATGGCAGGGATCTTTGTCGATGGAGCTGCCATGATGTTGAATGGCAGGGATCTTTGACGATGGAGTTGCCATGATGATGGATGGCAGGGATCTTTGACGATGGAGCTGCCATGATGATGGATGGCAGGGATCTTTGACGATGGAGCTGCCATGATGATGGATGGCAGGGATCTTTGACGATGGAGTTGCCATGATGATGGATGATGGACAAAAAAAAGGTATGTTACAGGCATGTAATATTCTGAAATTTGAGCAGTCTTGAAAGGTATCAGTACTAACCTTTCAATCATTTTCTGAGAAGTTTCTAAGTTACTCTTTATCTCACGTTCTTGAATATTTCCAGTGGTTTATACTAAAGGGGGTTCTTTTTCAGAAAATAATGCAAACAAATGTTCAATATCTTCAAAGCAAGTGGCAGAGTGGTGTTACGTACCCCGTATCTGGGTCACTTACCAGCAAAGATAGAGAAGTCTGTTGAAGTCTGTTGGTACTATTTTTAACAGTATTTATTGATAAAAATACACAAAAATAATATCAATGCAAACATACAGATAATATACGTCGTCAATACTAAATCTAAATGCGCGGGTATAATAATAATCAATAAGAAATAGCTATCGTTGTCTAGGGGATAACGTATTGTCCGATGGAAATAAAAAAGTCACTTCAGTTCATTCAAGCTGCAGCTTTCTGGTTTGAGAGAAAGACTGGTTAAAACTTGCCCAGTCTTTTTATGATGTCAATCCTTCGAGAGTCTTTGGGAATTGATTTCCCCGTTGTTAGCTAAAAACCATTCTTCCATGGTCAAGGCACACCGATTCTGGAACAAATGGAACCGAACGCACATGGCCTTCCCACCGGCTTTTGCTATTACAGGATCGCTAGCGTTTCTTCTGGTGCGTCTGAGGGGCTGTTCCCACAAACCCTCTTTTATCCCGACTCACAGGGTCTCAGATGTCAATCAGGTTGGGATGATGCAATCCCTCCGCCAACCAGCCCACTTTGCCTGAGGGCTTCCACGAAGCACAGTATCTTAATACACAATTCCGTCTCCAAGAGACAATGGCCGTTTCCCATAGCTTTATATCGCCGGGGGGTGGGGGGGGGGTCAAGACATTCCAAATGTCTCTCTCTCTCATTTCCTGGGTCTCCTGACCCAAATAACAGTGGTACAATTGGAAAAGCTGCTGTCTCTTAGCCCTTGAGATCGAAACTAAACCCCAATGTCCTGTGCTGCTTGTGTGAAATTTGCACACACTGTTTGTGATCACATGGGTTTCTTTGAGGTGCTCTGATTTAGTCCTAAACCCAGAAAATGTATATAGGCTGATAGGTTAATTGGCCACTGGTAATTGCTCCAAGTGAGGACATGAATGCTGGGTTCTGGGAGATTTGAATGAGAATGTATTGAGAAGAGTCATATTGTAATCCCTAGTTTTAATGAAAATGAGTGGTTAATAGTCACTGCAGACCTGCTACATGGAAGAGCCCATATTAGAATATGAAAGCAAGGAGATAATGCTGAGGCTTTATAAGACTGGTCAGGCTGCACTTGGAGCAATATCAACAGTTTCGGGCCCTTTATCTCAAAAAGAATGTATTGAAATTGGAAAGTGTCCAGAGGAGATTCATGAGGATGATTCTGGGAATGGGGGATGAACCTATAGAAACATAGAAAATAGGTGCAGGAGTAGGCCATTCGGCCCTTCGAGCCTGCACCGCCATTCAGTGTGATCATGGCTCATCATCCAACTCAGAACCCTGTACCTGCTTTCTCTCCATACCCCCTGATCCCTTTAGCCACAAGGGCCATATCTAACTTCCTCTTAAATATAGCCAATGAACTGGCCTCAACTGTTTCCTGTGGCAGAGAATTCCACAGATTCACCACTCTCTTTGTGAAGAAGTTTTTCCTCATCTCGGTCCTAAAAGGCTTCCCCTTTATCCTTAAACTATGACCCCTCGTTCTGGACTTCCCCAACATCGGAAACAATCTTCCTGCATCTAGCCTGTCCAATCCCTTTAGAATTTTTTTATGTTTCAATAAGATCCCCCCTCAATCTTTTAAATTCCAGTGAGTATAAGCCTAGTCGATCCAGTCTTTCTTCATATGAAAGTCCTGCCATCCCAGGAATCAATCTGGTGAACCTTCTCTGTACACCCTCAATGGCAAGAATGTCTTTCCTCAGATTAGGGGACCAAAACTGCACACAATATTCTAGGTGCGGTCTCACCAAGGCCTTGTACAACTGCAGTAGAACCTCCCTGCTCCTGTACTCAAATCCTTTTGCTATGAATGCCAACATACCATTTGCCTTTTTCACCGCCTGCTGTACCTGCATGCCCACCTTCAATGACTTGTGTACAATGACACCCAGGTCTCGTTGCATCGTACAATGACACCCAGGTCTCGTTGCATCTGTGTGGAGCATTTGGCAGCTTTGGGCCTGTAGCCATGGGAATTTAGGAGAATGTGGGGGATCTAATTGAAACCTACTGACTGTTAAAAGGACTAGATAGAGTGGATGTGGAGAGGATGTTCTTTATGATGGGATGTCCAGAACTAGAGGGCACTGACTCAAAATTGAGGGGCAACTCTTTAGAACACAGATAAAGAGGGATTCTTTTAGCCAGAGAGTAGTAAATCTTGGAATGCTTTGCCACAGACAGCTGTGGAGGCTAAGACCATTAGTATATTTAAAGCACAGATTGATAGTTTCCTGATTGGTCAGGGTATCACAGATTCTGGTGAGAAGGCAGGTGTATGGGCTGAGTAGGATCTGGGATCAGCCATGTTGGAATGGTGAAGTAGTGATGGGTTGAGTGGCCTTATTCTGCTCCTAAATCTTATGGTCTTAACAGGAGGAGGAAATTTATTGTCTTAATGTTGTATTTCTCTATGACTGAATGTCAGACAGACTTTTAGTTCATTTGGTTGTGGAAGTGTTTGTTGAGAGTAAGTATTTGTCATGGCACAGGGCAAATCTTTGGATTTTCTTTTAGTGCTGTAGGATAATTTTGACCCCCTGACCAAGTAGATAGCAGCTGATTGTGCAGTCTCATCTTGAGCAGGGGTTCTCAACCTGGGGTTAATGGTAAGGCTCCATGGCATAAAAAGGCTTGGGAACCCCTGGATCTAGAGCCAGTCCATTTGATAGTGGGACATCCCCTCACAGTTGCACTGAGGTGTCAGCCTGGCAAGGAAACCAGAACTACAAAGTGCAGTTTCAGTCCACACTCATTTTGGGTGAGAATCAGATTACTTTTCAATGGGTGATGGTGAGATTATGTTGGTTTCATTGCATTTATATTAAATGTTAATGATTACCCTTTCCAATATGGGATTGGAAGCAGAATAGTGCGCCATCACACAGTTAGTTAGACGAGCAATGCATAAGTGCTACAGCCGAGAACATTCTTGAGTTCAAGTATTTTGGTGAACCATTATTTACTAATTGTTAATGGAAAAGCTACACCCAATACTTGCATTGTAAATCAAAGCTGAAGAAGACTTTGGATAGCATTTATCCCTTCCGTCAGTACTGAAACATAATATTGCCTCAGCTTTGTGTATCTGGATATTAGAACTGCTGTATCTTTTGTACTGGTCTCCAGTGGTATCTAACAATCACAGAAAATTAGCATTTTCACACATCAATTAGCAGGCACAATGAAGTAAGTTTTGACTTGTCTGGGTGTTCAGATGCAGGGTGAATTGCGTTCAAACTCTGACTTTCCCTGTGACATAGCATCAAGGTTGAACAATTCTCTATTAGAATTGATGCATCAAGTCAGTCAATCTTTTCAGTGAACGATATTGCAAAGTAATGGTGTTTCTGTTGACATCAGACTGATCAAGAATTGTTACTTACATCAAAGTGATGGACCAGGTTAGCTCCTGAATATTTTATATAAAAATAATGTTCTGTTTAAGAGTTGACAATGTAAATATAAGTGGGAAGTATTGTTACTTTGAAGAATAAGTAACAATAAATAACATTTGAAAGCGTTGAATTGAAGGCCACATAACAAAAGCCATTGATGTACAAAACATGAACAGCAGCATATAAATCTGCTTGTACATCACTGGCATCAAGTCAGAGTTATTATAATCTCTGGGTAACTTCCCATGCCACGTTCTAATGAGGGTAAGAATAGGAGAATATGGCAACAGAATGTGTGGCTGAAGTGTCAATAGGAGACAGGGATTCAGAATTTTGGATAGTTGGGATCATTTATAGGGTCACAACCAAACTGGAGAGGGACTAATATCATGATGGGCAGATTTGTTAGTGTTATTGTGGTGAGTATAAACTAGATTCGGAGGGGAGGGTGTTGTGATGGAAATGAGAAAGATTCTTTGGGTCTCAAAGGCAAGAGCTCTGGACACACAGTTTTAATAATAAGGCGTTTATTTACAAGGGGAGAAAAAGCTTAGGAAGAACACAAGCGGTTACAGTATTCGTACAAACACACAGAATAAAGGAGCATGGGAAAAGTTGGGTCTGCAGTACAATACACAGGAAAATGGTATGGGGACAGAGTACAGGTACGCATACAAGCAAGGGAAAAGTAACTACAATACTTGCCTCCCTTGGCTATGGGTAAGCACGGCTCTTTGTTAAAGGGACAACAATAAATGCTCCCACACTCTATTCAATGCACACCTTACCATGTGTCTCCAGCGCTGCTCTGCAGGCTTCAGCCTGGAGTGAAGAAGGGTGGCCCCTCGAGGATGGCAAAAGAGAGCAAGGCAAGTACATGTAGCACCTTTTATAGGTCAGGGGGCCAACGGCTTGGTGCTAGATGGGTTAATCCAATTAAGGTGGCCAATGGTTAAGTGTGCATTGATTAGTTGGGAGGGGCGAAATGTTGACTTGCAGGTGATGTGACCTCCAATCAGGTGAGGGCAATGCTGTTATGTGACAGGCATGGCTCCCTGGTTACAGATGGGATACCAAACATCAGATAGGCAAATAAGAGGCTGGAAAGTGATGGTGACAACATGTTGAATGGGCATGACAGGCAGGGAATGAGAGAAGCCTGATGAACACAGGGCTTGGTTAGCTGTGTGGGATTGGGATGTTATAGCCATTACAGAAATCTGACTAAGGGAGGGAAAAGGCTGGAAACTTAACATTCCAGAGTACAGGCACTTTGGGTGGGGTAGAAGTAGAGGAAAGAGAGAATGAGTGTTTGCATTTTTGATTAAGGGGAATGTCACAGTAGTTGAAATCACTGATCTATCATTTAGTGAGACTTTATGGATGGAGTTGAGAAATAAGAAGGGACCATAGAACATTACAGCACAGTACAGGCCCTTCAGCCCTCCATGTTGTGCCGACCCATATAATCCTTTTTTTAAAAAAGTACTAAACCCACACTACCCCATAACCCTCCATTTTTCTTTCATCCATGTGCCTGTCCAAGAGGTTTTTAAATACCCCTAATGTTTTAGCCTCCACCACCATCTCTGGCAAGTCATTCCAGGCACTCACAACTCCCTGTGTAAAAAAAAACTTACCCCAGACGTCTCCCCTAAACTTCCTTCCCTTAATTTTGTACATATGCCCTCTGATGTTTGCTATTGGTGCCCTGGGAAACAGCTACTGACTATCCACCCTATCTATGCCTCTCATAATCTTGTAGATCTCTATCAAGTCCCCTCTCATTCTTCTATACTCCAAGGAGAAAAGTCCCAGCTCTGCTAACTTTGCTTCATATGTAGACCACATCCACTGCCCTACCCTCATCAATTTTTTTTGTTACCTCTTCAAAAATCTCAATCAGTCTCGTGAGGCACGATCTTCCCTTCACAAAGCCATGTTGACTATGTTGGGAATGTTGAGATTTTATGATCAGCCCCCAAATAGTCAATGGGAATTGGAAGAACAAATATGTAGGGAATTTGTGCTGAGTTATAAGAATAATAGGCTAGTCATATTATGGGGTTTTAACTTTATTAACATAGACTGGAACTGCCTTACTGTTAAGGGCTGAGATGGGGTGGAATTTGTTAAGTGCATTCATATAAATGGCCCTTCTAGGGAGAGAGTAAAACATGACCTAGTTTTGGGTAATGGGGGTACTAGGGGTCAAATAATTGATATTACTCTGGGTGAGTTCTTTAGGACCAGGGACAATATTTTTATTAGTTTTAAAATAGTTATGGAAAGGGACAGAACTTGTCTGTAGGTTCAAGTTCTAAATTAGGGAAAAGTGAAAATTGACAGTATGAGACAAGAGTTTGCAAAGACTGGTTGGACTAGGTTGTTTGTGGGCAAAGGGACCATGGCAAAAGGGAGGCTTTTAAAGATGAGATAGCAAGAGATCAAGTTCTGCATGTTTCGGTTTGAGTGAAGGGCAAGGCTGCTAGGAATTGGGATGACAAGCAATATTGAGACCTGGCCAGGAAAAAGGGAGGAGGCATGGGCGATGTACAGGCAGCTGAGATCAAGTGTATCCTCAGAGGAGTATACAGGATTGTTGTAGAACAGAGGACCTTGCTTCACTGGAACTAGGGTCACCAGTAGACAAGGTGGTGAAGAAGTTTTATGGCAGACTGGCCAAAAGTCATGGAGCATAAAAGTTGGATGGTCATCATGCGATTGGAAAAGATGCTGCTCTTATTAAAGGGAAGATGTTATTACAAAGGATGGTTTACAGGAATGCTGCCAGGACCTGAGGGAATGAGTTCCAGGGAGAGGTTGGACACCATTGGACTTTACCCTTAGAGCATAGAAATTAATTTCAAACCATGAGGGACATAGATAAAGTGAATGCACTGTCTTTTTTCCAAGGTTGGCAGATGGAATATAGTGTAGGGAATTGTATGGTCATGTACTTTGGGACAAGAAATAAAAGCATAGCCTATTTTCTAAATGGGGAGAAAATTCATAAATCTGAGGTGCAAAGGGACTTGGGAGTCCTTATGCAGGATTCCCTAAAGGTTAACTTGCAGGTTGAGTTAGTAGTGAGGAAGGCAAATGCGGTGTTAGCTTTCATTTCCAGAGAATTATAATATAAAAGCAAGGATATAATGCTTAGACATTATAGTGTATTGGTCAAACTGAACTTGGAGTATCATGAGCAGTATTGGGCCCTTATGTAAGAAAGGATGTGCTGGCATTGGAGAGGGCCCAGAGAAGGTTCATGGGAAAGAAAAGGTTAACATAAGAGGAGTGTTTGATGGCTCTGGGTCTATACTCACTGGAGCTTAGAAGAATGAGGGGGCATCTCGTTGAATTGCATCAAATATTGAAAGGGTAACCATATAACAATTACAGCATGGGAACAGGCATCTCCGCCCTTCTAGTCCATGCCGAACGTTTACTCTCACCTAGTCCCACTGGTCCGCACTCAGCCCATATGCAGAGGATGTTTCTTAAAGTAGGTGAGTCTTGGACCAGAAGGCACAGACTCAGAGTATGAGCACATCCCTTTTAAATAGAGACGAAGAGGAATTTCTTCAGCTAGAATGTGTCGTGTCTGTGGAATTCATTGCTGCGAATGGCTGTGAAGGCCAAGTCATTGGTATATTTCAAGTGGAGATTGATAGGTTCTTGATTAGTAAGGGCGTCAAAGGTTATGGGGAAAAGCAGGAGAATGGGATTGAGAGGGATAATAAATCAGCCATGTTGGAATGGTGGAGCAGATTCAATGGGCCAAATGGCTTAATTCTGCTCCCATGTCATATGGTCTTATGGGAAATTTGCCAGTTGGGGAGGGAACAAGAAGGTAAACTGATGACTAAATATTATTTTGTTGTCTAGTTTATCTTACAGCAATACGGTACTGAAAATGTATCAGAAAAAATTGCAATTTCTCAAGTTGGCTAAATGAAAGGTTTCCCAAAAAACCATCAGAATTGGAACCCTTTCTATTGCAGAATGAAATTGCAGCCCAACTTCAGACAAGATAAACACAATTACAGAAAAGTAATATTTGCTTCTTTATTAATAACTGTAATTTTGCAAAAGTATGTAATCATTTTGTTACTGGGAGGCTAAAAAAGACACGTACGTTCGAATGCTCTTCATAGACCAGTTCAGCATTCAACACAATCATCCCTCAGAAACTGATTGGAAAGCTGAGCCTACTGGGCCTGAACACCTCCCTCTGCAACTGAATACTAGACTTCCTGACTGGGAGACAAGAAGGACTTGTAGGATAGGGAGATCAGTGAGGAGCATACTAATACACTAGGGCATTTCAAGATAAAAAAAAAAGGAGGTAGTGTTGGGTCTTCTAAAGGCCATTAAGATGGATAAATCTCATGGCCTGATGACAAGTACCCAGGTTATTGAGAGACGTAAGAGATGAGATTGCTGGGGTCTTGATCAATATCTTTCTGCCCCCTTAGCCACGGACAAGGTCCTGGAACACTAGTGAAAGGCTAATGTTATTTCATTATGCAAGAAGGAAATAGAGATAATCCTGGAAACTCTAGACTGGTGAGTCTCCTGTCAGTGGATGGGAAGTTACAGGAGAGGATTGGTAGGGATAAGATGGATGAGCATTTGGAAAACCATGGCCTAATAAGGACAGCATAGCCTTGCTAAGTCCTTTCTTATTAGCCTAACAACGTTCTTTGAGGAGGTGATGAAGCTCTACCTGAATCTTAGTATGTCTTTTGACAAGGTCCCTCATGGGAAGGTCATCCAGAAGCTTAAGATGCATGGGATCAATAGTGAGTTTGCCATATGGATTCAGAACTGTCTTGCCAATAGATGACAAAGGGTAGTGGTCAATAGGACTTATTTGGGCTGGAGGTCTGTGACTAATAGTGCACTGCAGGGAGTTGTGAGTGGACCTCTGCTGTTTGTCATGTGCTGTATATAAATGACTTAGTTAAAAATGTAGATGGGTGGCTTAGTAACTTTGCAGACAATATGCAGATTGATAACATTGCATAGAAGATTAGCAAAGGATATAGTGGGATATAGATCAGTTGCAGATATAGGTGGAGAAATGGGAATGGAGTTTAGTCTGGACAGATGTGAAGTAATACACTTTGGGAGATCAAATGTAAAAGGCTAGTGCACTGTCCATGGCAAGATCCTGATGTTTAGAGAGATTTTGGGGTCCAAGTCCATAGTGCCCTGAAAATGGTTGCACAGTTTAATAGGGTAGCAAAGAAGGCAGATAGCATGCTTACCTTTATTAATTATTGTTCAAGAGTTTGGAAATTACATTGTAGCTTTATAAAACTCTAGTTAGGCCGCATCTGGAAGATTACGTTGCTCCATTACAGGAAGGGTATGGAGGCTTTTGAGAGGGTACGAAAGGGGTTTATCAGGATGCTACCTGGATTAGAGGGTAGACACTATGTAGAGGTTGAACAAACGTGTTGTTTTCTCTGAAGCTGTGAAGGTTGGAGGGTGGGTGAGATCTGATGGAGGTTTATAAGATTATGATAGGCAAAGACAAAAGAGACAGTCAGTATCCTTTTCCCAAGATTGAAATGTCTTCTACCAGAAGGAATCCATTTAGGGTGACTGGGGAACCTTCAATGGAAAAATGTGTGGCAAGAATTTTTACCCAGAGAGTAGTGGGTGCCTGGAATGTGCTGTCAGGGTTGATGGACAAGACAGATATGATAGAGGCATTCAAGATAGCTCTTAACTATGCACATGAATAGAAGGAATTAGTAGCTTAGGTGGGCATTTGATTACTAATTTAATTAGTTTGGCACAACATTTTGGGTCGAAGGGCTCTACTGTTCTATGAAGCAAACTTTACCAGGGTGGGTTGACTATATAGGACTTGTTCCAACTGGATCACAGGCTATGAAAAGAGCATAACTCACAAATCTGATAAAAGAAAGTGCCCAAGTCTTTATTTATTTAGTTATGAGTTCTTCAACTAAAAGATTGCATTTGTTATCTATTCCTAATTGCTCTTGAGAAGTTGGCAGCACGTCACCTTCCTAAAATGCTTCAGTCCTTGAATGAAAATGTGATAATTTGCTTGTACAGTTAAATCAGTTTGAGCACATACCTAGCAGTATGATATTCTGATAGCCACAGTGGATTAATAGATCATTAACTCCTGCCTCTTGCTTTGCAACATCTGCAGGTGACCTCAAATAGCAAATTATATTTGGGCTTTTTAGCAATACATTGTTAAGATATTAATTATTCTGCTTTTTAGGTGTTTAGCAGGGAGCTTAATATCAGTTAGTTTCTTAATCTATAAGCCCATCATTCAGTGGAACAGTTGATCTTCAATGGTACCAGCATATAGCACACAAATTCCATGAGAATGGTATTACAGGGCGGTGAAGAAGACTTTTGGCATCATCAATAAGGGCACTGTTGGGAAGTTGGGATGTTGTGCTGTAGTTGTGCAAGATGGTGATGAGGCCACTTTAGGCATATTGGTTTCAGTTTTGATCATCCCGCTACAGGAAAGATGGCATTAAGCTGGAAAGGTTGCAGAGGAGATTTACAAGGATGTTACTGGGACGAGAGACAAATTGTGGGGTGGGGGGAATGTGGTTGAGCAGGCAGAGGCTATTTTTGTTAGAGCTTAGGAGATGAGGCTGAGGCTGTGGCCTGCTCTGGGCTCCATGTCTGAGGGCTCTGTGACATTTACTCAGCTCAGCACCGAACTGAGGCAGAGGCCGAGGTCTGCTCTGGCTGCATGGGCTTCTTGTCTATGGGCTCATTTTCGTTCTGATGCTATTGCTTACCTTTATCGTTTACACACTTTTTTTTCTCTGGCCATTAGGTGTTTCACAGTTTTCTGTTTTTATGGGTTCTTTTGAGTTTCTTTGTTTTGTGGCTGCCTCTAAGGAGACGAATCTTGAGGCTGTAAAATGAATACATTGATAATAAGTGTACTTTGAGAATGAGGGTTGATCTTACAGAAGTGTATAAAATCATGAGGGGCATAGATAGTGAAATTGTATGTTGGGTTGGGGAATCGAGACCGAGGAGAGCTGTTTAAGGTGAGACAGGTGAGATTTACTAGGAACCTGAGGGTCACTTTTTTATCCAGAGTGATCAGTATATGGAAATCGCTGCCAGAGGAAGTGTTTGAGGCAGGTCGATTAAGAACATTTAAAAGGTACTTGGCCAGGTACATGGGCAGGAAAGGTTTAGATCGATGGGGCTAAAAGAGGGCAAATGGGACTAGCTTAGATGGAAATCTTGGTCATCGTAGACCAATTGGGCTGAAGGACACATTTCCAGGCCATGTACCTCTCTGACAATTGCTGATTTCTACAGTGTTAATTACACACTCATTGTTTCACTATGATCAATGCAGGTATCAGTATGACAGTGCTTAAGATTGCATCTTGAGTGATTTAGGATCAGTGTATTTCCAACTGGAAAAAAGAGACCTTCAATTTCTGCAGCACCTTTCGTGGTGTTGCAATGCCACACCATTCAGCAGCACACTCATCAACAATCCTGTTTCAAGGTGATCTAGTTCCATACACACTACATTACAAAAACATCACATGAGCAATAGAAACATCTACATTTATTCTTTTACTCAATTTCCAGCTTTATGCTGCTCTGATGTGTTTGTGATGCGCTGTCATAACAGCTAGAGAAAGGACATTTTAAACTAGAGGTTCTCAACCTGGGGTCCACAGACCACTTGCTTAACAGTATTGGTCAATGGCATTAAAAAGGTTGGGAAACCCTGTTTTAAACAAACATGAAAATCCTTTCATTTTGCACAATAATAAATTTTGAATATCATCTCAACTGTTTTTCTTTGGGGGACATTTATAGATGAAGCCAGCCTTCCTTGCCCATCCCAGGCAACTCTGTGACATTAGCTCTGCAGTTGTTATTCTGAAGGAGTGAGGAAAGAGGGCCATAGGGAGCTGGCATAGAAGAGAAGTTCTGGGTCATCTTCAGCCATTGAACACGTTGGATGGCAGAGCAAGTTTGAAGGGCTTGACGACTGAGTCCTGCTCCTATTTTAATGTGTTCCTGTGCATTCTGCCACATTGAAGAGCTCCCTGGGCCATTTCAGAGAACAGTTAAAAGTGAACCACCTCAAAGTCAAAGTCAAGTTGATTGCCAAATGCAAAAGTACGTGTATGCATAGATGCAATGAAAATCTCACTTGCAGCAGCATCGCGGCTCAGAGCGTTAGAGATAATCATTCACAGGGAAAGCATTTATTAAACATGACTTATACAAAATTACACAAGAAAGAATGCTATTGGAGTAAAAGAACTGCAAACCAAGCCTCGGCATGGGAGTGGTATAACAAGTAAACCACATTAGGTAAGGACTGGATTTTCCTTCTTGAGAGGACATTGAGGAGGCAGTTGAGGTTTCAGGATAATCAGACCACTTTACAGTTGCTTGGTGTTCTCTGTTTTAATACTCCAATAACCCCATGTCTGAATTTGAAAGCAAATGGCTAGATTGAGGATCCAACATGCCCCACTATATATCTTGTAGTTGCAGCCACCATGTGCACCAATAGGAGGCACATGCGATACTGCTGACTGCTACACTGCGCCCGTGGCATCGACTGGCAGGATGGTCATGTGACTAGCCTTCCTGTTCACTGAAGACTTCACTCCCTTTCTCACAGATAATTGACATGGATGGTGACTGAGTATCGACAGTGACATTTCATGGGTGCCCTTTAAGTGACCTATCTCCCACTGTGGAAAAGGACATGATGAGGAAATGTCCTCTGTTTTTTTTTTGCCAATCATTAGGAGAAAATGAAGCTTCAAAAAACTTTGGATATGTTTTGGAGAGACAGCAGACTGCAGATGCAGAAGATCTGAGAAAACTACAGTTACAGTTAATCTGCTGGAGGAACTCAATAACCCATTGAAGAAATTGATCCATTTCTTCTCCAGATACTGCCTGACCTGCTGAGTTCCTCCCACAGATTGCTTTGCTTTTTGCTTAAAAGCATTTTAGAAAACATTAAGACTAGCTTCAGTCTTTTAATTGAAAATCTAAACTACATCAAGTGCTGGAAATCTGTATGAAAAAAAACATATGAAAAGGTTGTGAAAACTCTACAGATGAAGCAACATGTTTAGAAAGAGAAACCAAGTTTACATTTCAGGTTAATAACTTGAGATACAACATCACCTGCTGAGTGTTTCCATGTTACGATTCAATCTTTTAACTGTTTTCCCAAAATGCCTCTTCCTTGTTGACTGCAGTTGTGGACAATTATCTGTATCTGCTGTGCTCACAAGATTGTGAGCACACCCACCCCACCTTGTCCATTGAGTCCCAGAAAGAGTCAGAGACTCCAGAAATGACCAGGATAGTGTCTCACTACTCAGCAGTCCCGTTCACTGAGAAGCCTTGCTGACTGGCAGGGGCTGCCCTCTGAAACCAAGGCAGGGAGATTCAACTCAGGAAGGGCCAGACTCACCAACTGGTGGGGTGCATTGGAGGATTGGTGAAAAGATACAGGTTTAGCAGTTAGCAACTCCACACCAAATCAGTCACTTTCCATCTAGAAGCAAAGATAGGCACCAGAAATTACTCCATAAACGATGGTTGATTCATTGGACAACTAGCCAGAGTTGTTGCTCATCAGCAGCGAAGTTGTTTAGTCTGAAAAGAATACTCATTTATTAATGACACACCCTCGCAATAGCTTTTAAAATTACTTATAATCCCAGGAAAGCTGGCAATGAGTCATCTAGCACAAAATGCTTAGCTTCTTTCATGCATAAGGCACCTTCAAATTTTCAGACTCTTCATAACTCTGCAAATTATCTCACTTAAAGGGCCTTCATGTGGACTCTTGTTGATTAAGATCCTTCTGTTTCTGTGAAGTACAAATTAAAACAATTATTTTGCCAAGATCTTTTGACGTCTTGAGTTAAACAGTTCAAAGCTTCATTAAAATAAAACCATCAAAGGGTTGATAGGATAATCTTTAGTTGTCTATAAATTTCTAGCAAAAAAGAGATAAAATGCAGAAAATACTCAGCAGTTCTTGCATTATATGTGGAAAGCGAAGCAGCAAATGATTCACGGCAGGACACTTCAGCAGAACTGGGGGAGAAACGTAAGTTAGTTTTCAGAGAACTTGGGAGGGATGGGAAGAGTAGGGTGAGACCCAATGGGCCAGGGCAGCAGTTACAAAAGCAACTACAAACAAATTATGAACTTTAGTCTGTGCAATATATGTTATGTTTGTGTAATTTTCCCTGTTTCCTCTTCCAAGTTCTACTTGTACCCATATGCACCAGCCCAAATGACCAATTTCACATTGACACCTGGCTATAGAGTCCCCATGAAGATCTGGCAGTGGAGCATCTTTGAACACGGAAGACCAGCACAATGTTCCCTTTTCAAACCAGGGATCTGTAGATTATGGAAATACCATATCCTATCTCTACCAACATCACTGCCCCGTCCTGTCACAACCCTCCCAGAAACAAAGATCAACAAGTTCTGACCAATCAAGCATTTAGTCTGGATTGTTTCTGTGCTTCATAGTGTTGTGAAGAAATGGGGCATCCTATCCGTCTCCAGAAGTTGCATGGATTAGAACAAAAGGACAGAGATATTAAATAGAATGCAAAGGAGAGTTAAAGGCTTTAAATATTTAATTAATTAAGAGCAAAAGAAAGGTTGTTAAAGATACCTTATTGTCTACTTAAGGGAGGATATAGCTGTGATAAGGTGTGTACAACAGAGATGCACCAGATGGTTTTGTGCAGTGGTGGGTTTATTGTGCAAGGAGAGATTAAGGAAAGTGGGCCTGTACTTTCTTGAGCAAATGAAAGTTGATTCATTCAGGGGTTTGGAGCTTGAAGTTGAAGATCATCTATTATCACCTTGAATGAGAAAACACCCTGCATTCCCAGCTCCATCAAGGGAACGGATGTGGAAGTAGTCAGGGATTATGAATACCTGGGAACTTGCCTAGACAATAAACGGGACTGGACTAAAAATACAGGGGCTTTGTACAAGAAGGGACAGAGCTGGCTGTACTTCCTGAGGAGGCCCTGGTCATTCAACGTTTGCAGTGCCATGCTGCAGATGTTCTACGAGTCAATGGTGGCCAACATTCAATTCTACACTGGGGTCTGCTGGGGCAGCAGGGTGAGAGCAGCTGACACCAAGAAGATTGATAAGCTCAACAGGAAGGCTGGTTCTGTTCTGGGGGTGGAACTGGATTCCCTGGTGGTTGCGTCTGAGAGGTGGATGCTGGAGAAGCTATGGAGCATTATGGACAATCCCCCTCACCCCTCTATGATATACTGGACAGACAGAGGAGCAGCTTTAGTGACGGACTGATTCCACCGAGGTGCACCACTCAACACCACAGGAGATCCTTTCTCCCTGTGACTATAGGACTCTACACCTCCTCCTCCTTCAGGATATACAGTTTCATTGCACTGTTACTTTTTAATGCACGTTTTGTATTCTTTTTCATACCTCAATGCTTACATTTTGTATTTTAAAGTATATATTTCTGACTGAGTAACCTTGCAACAATAATTTCCTTTGGGATAAATATAGTTTTAATTCATCTTAGGTCATCTTAGGTGAGGAGGTGGGGGTTGTTCAAATGGACTACTTTGCCTCTATATCCAGAGTTCTGTAGTACAGTGCACTGTGAAGCCATGTATTGTCCTAACAGAGAAAGTGGCTGAAGATAAACCATGGTAACTTTGACAAAAGGGTCAACTGAAGTGAGAAAAAAAGGGAATTGCTAGAAAGAGACCCCAGACATAGGGTTTAGACTTTGATGATGTACACAGAGTTGTTGAGCAGCAGTATTAATATAATTACAATGTAATTTTATTTTTTTTTATTGAGGTACAGTGCAGAATAGGTCCTTCTGGCACTTAGAGCCATGCTGCCCAGCAATCCCCCAAATTAATCCATTACAATTTACAACAACCAATTAACCTACCAACCAGTACGTCTTTGTAATGTGGGAGGAACCCAGAGCACCCTGAGGAAACCCATGCAGTCACAGGGAGAACGTACAAACTCCTTACAGGCAGCTGTAGGAATTGAACCCAGGTTGCCCGTACTGTAAAGTGTTGTGCTAACCACTACATTGCCGGCTAGTAGTTAACACAAGCACTTCTCTTTTGAAATCTTGTGGGTATCAGGGATAAGATCAAAAAATGCTGGATACACACTGTAGGTCGGGTAGCATCTGTGGGAAAAGAAAAATATTTAATGTTTAAGGTCACACTCTGTTTCATCTTCCACAGCTGCTGCCTGCCAATGAAATATTTTTTGACATTTTCTGTTTTATTTTAGATTTCCAAGATCTGCTGATTTTGTTTTGATTTGCATTTGCCTTGCGATATTAAGACTTTGGAAACCCCTTGGTTTTATTTGAGAGCTTAGACTTCCATAGAAATGGTGAATGAATGGCGATTTCATAGGTGGGAAGAGTTAATCAGCTCAGTTCATTAACCCACAAGCTCAGGCCAACAGAGAGGCTGTGAATAGAATTTTCAACTTGGTCCATCAAGAATCAGCCGTTCAACAAACAGCATGAACAATTTGTATATTTTCACACCTCAGGTATGTTCCCTGACCCCACAAGCATATCACAGAAAAAGCAGGAGAAACTCAGCAGGTAAGGCAGCATCCATGGAGGGTTTGAGCAGTCAGGGTTTCAGGCTGTGCCTGTTCGTCAGGACCGATGAAGGGCGTTGGCCAAAACTTTCTCCTTTTTATTTTGCTCCATAATTTCTGCCTGACCTGTAGAGTTCCTCCAGCATTTTGTATGTTTTGCTCAAGATCTCCAGCATCTGCAGAAGCCCGTGTATCCTTGCAGGCATATGCTGAGAATCAGCTAGCATTGCGCATAGTCATCCATTTTAAGTAGGTAAATAAAAGGCATCTTTCACCACTTGACACCTTCTGCAGCAGCAGAACCAGCAAAACCTATTCCAAACGGCTGCTTTGCCAGGTGGAGTGGGAGTCAGTGTAGGGACTGGGAGATTTATTTTCGTGACCATTATTCACCCTGCAACATCCTCCTCAGTCTCTCAGTGTTGAGGATAATTGGCTCCCACTTCACTTTAATGCAGCATTAGTTGATGAAGTAAGGTGGGCAGGAGGAGCTTAATAAGTAATTTGGCGGATAGTGCTATTCTTCTCTTTTTTTATTCTGTGAATTCTGCGTGCTCCTGATAGGTTGAGTCAAGGTTTTCAATATCAACTGAAATACTCCTTGTTTTCTGAGTTGCCTTGGGCCCAGAATCACAAAATAGGCCCTCTGGCCCACCATGCCCACTACTTATCCCCAAGCAACAAGTTATGTTAAAGCCATAAGACCTTTAAACTTAGGAGCAGATTTATGCTATCTGGCCCATCAAGTCTACTCTGCCTCTCTGTCATGGTTGATTTACTTTCCCTCTCAATCCCATCCTTCTGCCTTCTCCCCTTAACCTTTGATGCCCTTACTAACCACAAGTGTATCAAACTCCACTTTAAATATACCCAATAACTTGGTCTCCACAGCCGTCTGTGGCAATGAATTCCACATATTTCCCCACTCTCTGGCTAAAGAAATTCCTCCTCATCTCTGTTCTAAAGGAATATCCTTCTATTTAGACTCTCTACCCTCCTGTCCAAGACTCCCCAACAGCTGGAAACATCCTCTCCATATCCAGACCTTTCAATATTCAGTAGATTTCAAGGCAATCTTGCCTCATTCTTCCAAACTCCAATGAGTATGGGCCCAGAGCTATCAAACACTCCTCATATATTAACCTTTTCATTCCCAGGATTATTCTTGTAAATGTCCTCTGGACACTCTCCAACGATAGCATTTCCTTCCTTAGATATGGGGCCCAAAACTGCTCACAATGCTCCAAGTTGGTACGACCAATACCTTGTAAAGCCTCAACATTAGACCCTTGCTTCTATGTTCTGGTGTTCTTGGAATAAATGTTAAAATTTTATTTGTCTCCCTTACTTGCAAGCTAATCAATAGGGAATCTGGCAATAGGACTCTCAAGTATGTTTGCACCTTCAATTACTGAATTTGCTCAGTTCTGGTCACATCACTAAACTTCCTTTTATTCCTGCTTTTTGCCTTCTGCCAGTCAGTCAACCTTTCCTGTAATATCATGGGCACTCACCTTGTTTAGCAGCCTCATGTGCCATACCTTGTCAGAGGCCTTCTGAAAACCCAAGAAAACATCCACTGACTCTTCTTTGTCTATCATGTCTGTTATTTTCTCAAGGATTTCTTAAGGATTTGTCAATCAAGATTTCCCCTTAAGGAAAGCATAGAACATAGAAAACCTACAGCATTATACAACATGTACTTACTTTAGGAATTACCTAGGGTTACCCATAGCTCTCTATTTTTCTAAGCTCCATGTACCTATCCAGGAGTCTCTTAAAAGGCCCTATCATATCTGCCTCCACCACCGTTGCCGGCAGCCCATCCCACACACTCACCACTCTGTGTAAAAAAAACTTACCCCTGATATCTCCTCTGCACATACTTCCAGGCACCTTAAAACTGTGTCCACTCATGTTAGCCATTTCAGCCCTGGGAAAAAGCCTCTGACTATCTACACTATCAATGCCTCTCAGCGTCTTTTTCACCTCTATCAGGTCACCCTCATCATCCGTCGCTCCAAGAAGAAAAGGCCGAGTTCACGCAACCTATTCTCATAAGGCACTCTCCCCAATCCAGGCAACATCCTTGTAAATCTCCTCTGCACCCTTTCTATGGTTTCCACATCCTTCCTATAGTGAGGTGACTAGAACTGAGCACAGTACTGCAAGTGAGGTCTGACCAGGGTCTGATATAGATGTAACATTACCTTTCAGCTCCTAAACTCAGTCCCACAGTTGATGAAGGCCAATGCACTGTATGCCTTCTTAACCACATAGTCAAGCTGCACAACAGCTTGGGGTGTCCTATGGACCCCAAGATCCCTCTGATCCTCCGCACTGCCAAGAGTCCTACCATTAATACTATATTTTGCCATCATATTTGACCTACCAACATGAACCACCTCACACTTAACTGGGTTGAACTCCATCTGCCACTTCTCAGCCCAGTTTTGCATCCTATCAATGGCCTGCTGCAATCTCTGACAGCCCTCCACACTATCCACAACACCCCCGACCTTTGTGTCATCAGCAAATTTACTAACCCATCCCTCCACTTCCTCATCCAGGTCATTTATAAAAATCACAAAGAGTAAGGGTCCCAGAACAGACCCTTGAGGCACTCCACTGGTGACCGACCTCCATGCAGAATATGACCCATCTACAACCACTCTTTACCTTCTGTGGGCAAGCCAATTCTGGATCCACAAAGCAAGATTCCCTTGGATCCCATGCCTCCTTACTTTCTCAATAAGCCTTGCATGGGGTACCTTGTCAAATACCATGCTGAAATCCATATACACTACATCTACTGCTCTATCTTCATCAATATGTTTAGTCACATCCTCAAAAAATTCAATCAGGCTCGTAAGGTATGATTTGCCTTTGACAAAGCCATGATGACATAATCATATTATGCCTCTCCAAATATTCATAAATCCTGCCTCTCAGGATCTTCTCCATCAACTTACCAACCACTGACGTAAGACTCACTGGTCTATAATTTCCAGGGCCATCTCTACTTCCTTTCTTGAATAATGGAACAACATCTGCAACCCTCCAATCCTCCAGAACCTCTCCCGTCCCCACTGATGATGCAAAGATCATTGCCAGAGGCTCAGCAATCTCCTCCCTCTCCTCCCACAGTAGCCTGGGGTACATCTTGTCCAATCCCAGTGAAATATCCAACTTGATGCTTTCCAGAAGCTCCAGCACACAACCATGTTAACTTTGGCCTATTTTATCATTTGTCTCCAAGTATCCCAAAAGCTCATTCTTAATAATGGACTTCAACTTCTTACCAACCACTGAAGTGAGACTAACTGGCCTAAATTTTCCTGTCTTTTACCTCCTTCCCTTCTTAAAGAGTGGAGTGATATTTGAAAATCTCCAATACTCCGAAATCATTCTAGAATCTAGTGATTCTTGAAAGATCATTACTAATGCCTTTATAGTCTTTTCAGTGACCTCTTTCGACACCTTGGGGTGTGGTCCATCTGGTTGAGGTGACGTTTCTGTCTTCTGATCTGTCAGCTTTCCAAGCATGTATTCTGTAGTAATAGCAATGTATGCCTCCTGACATTCAAAGTTTTGGCATGCTGCTGGTATCTTCCACAGTGAAGTATGATGTAAAGTACTTATTCAGATCATCCGTCATTTCATTCTTCTCCGTTACTACTTCTCCAGTGATATTTTCCAGTAGTCCAAGGTCCACGCTTGCCTCTCTTTTATTTTTTTTTAGATTTGAAGAACTTTCAGTATCCTCTTTTATGTTATTGGCTAACTTCTCTTCATATTTTGCTTTTTCTCTCCTTATTGCTCTTTTTAATTGCCTTCTGTTGGTTTTTAAAAGCTTCCCAATCCTCTAGCTTTCCATTATTTTTTGCTATATTGTGTGCCACCTCTTTCACTTTAATGCTTTCTTTGACTTCCCTTGTCAGCCATGGTTGCATCATCCTCCCTTTAGAATGCTTCTTCTTTAGGGCGGACCAATTCTGCATATTCCGAATTGCTCCCAGAACCTCCAGCCATTGCAACTCTACCATTGTTCCTGCTGGTATCCTCTTTCAATTAACTTTGGCTAGTCCACTCTTATGCCCCTGTAGTTACCTTTACTCAACTGTAGTAGCAATACATAGATTTTTAGCTTCTCCCTCTCGAAAGGATGAATTGTATCATTTTATGATTACTGGTT
This sequence comes from Hypanus sabinus, assembly GCF_030144855.1. Lineage (NCBI taxonomy): Eukaryota > Metazoa > Chordata > Chondrichthyes > Myliobatiformes > Dasyatidae > Hypanus > Hypanus sabinus. The sequence continues at coordinate 83,244,112 of NC_082707.1, read as the reverse complement.
CCTAAGGGTTCTTTTACCTTAAGCTCCCTAATTAAATCTGGTTCACTACACACAACACTCAGTCCAGAATTACCTTTTCCCCAGTGGGTTTGATCACAAGTTACTCTAAAAAGCCACCTCAAAGGCATCTCACAGATTCCCTCCATTGGGATCCAGCACCAATTTGATTTTCCAATCTAACTGTATATTGAAACCCCACAGGACTATCATTAACATTGCTCTTTTTACATGCCTTTTCCATCTCTCATTGTAATTTATACCCCACATCCTGGCTACCTGAATATAACTGCCATCAAGGACCTTTTAGCCTTGCAGATTCTTAACTCTACCCAAAATGATTCTACCCCATCCAATCTGATGTCACCTTTTTCTAAGGATTTGATATCATTTTCTTACCAACAAAGCCACCACACCAGCTTTACGTATCTGCCTGACTTTTCAATCTGATATTAAGCCCTCAGCTGTGATCTTCTTTCAACCATAACTCCGTGATGCCCTCAACGTCACATATTCCGATTTCTAATTATGCTACAAGATCATCAACCTGATATTTAAATGTACACAGCATACAAAATAACACAATCAATCCTGTATTAATAATCCTTCTTAACAATTTTGTGTGCCTGTTGCCTGAACTTAATTTTGTTTTATTCTTTATGCTGGAGATGTCAATAACCCTTTTTCTTTATCCATACTTTTCAAAGCTGTTGAACCCAACGCTTACTATATAGATAAAAGCCCTATGCTCAGCCCTAATTTTGCATTTTGCCAGGACTCCGGCCCAAGCATGGTTCAGGTGGAACCAGTCCCATTGCACAGCTCCTCCTCCCCTAATACAGTCCCATGAATTCAGATCCACTTCTCCTGCACCAAGCTTTGAGCCGGGCATTTAACTCTCTGATGTTATTAATCCAGTGCCAATTTGCACATGGCTCAGGTAACAATCCGGAGATGATTACTTTTTTGGCTCTGAGTCTTAATTTAGTCCCTAATCCCCAAATTTCCTCAGCAGAAACTCTTTCCTTCTTCTTCCTGCTTAATTGTTGCTCACATGGACTATGACAGCTGGGTCTTCCCCCTCTTACACCAAATTCCTCTGCAGGTCAGATGAGATGTCTTAAACAAAGGCACCAAGCAGACAACACAGCCTTCAGGACGTTCAATCTCCTTGCAATAGAGAATTGTGTCTATTCCTCCCCCCCCCCCACCGTCTATCCTCATTTGCAACTACATTTCTCTTCTCTCCCTCCTTTAGAATGTCTCCCTGAGTAATAGAGCCATGGTTCAGTTACTCATTCTTCCTACAGCCCCACTCTCATCTTCTCAGAGAGCAATAATCTCAGACTTGTTAGTCAAGCTCAAGGACTGGGTCTCCTCCAGCACTACCTCTTAGATTAACCCACCTGCCTCCTTTGCCATCACACCTTCTTGTCCCTAGTCACAGACCAAATGCTAAGTAGATATTTCAATGGATGTGACTGCCTCCAGAAGCACAGTTTCCAGGTAACTATCCCCCCTCAGTGATGTATCAGTGATTAAAGGTCAGATACCAAGTCATCGACTTTGAGCTTGATTTCCTCAAGCGGGCAACACTTGCTGCAGGTGTGGTCGTCCGTAGTCACGGTGGAATCTACCAGCTCCCACTTTATGCAGCTACAATAAATCACCTAATCCTGCATCAGAAATCCTAAGAACTTTCTACAGGGGCACAATTGAGAGCATCCTGACTGGCTGCATCACTGTCTGGTATGGGAACTGTACCTCCCTTCATTGCAGGATTCTGCAGAGAGTGGTGTGGACGTGAACTGTAGATGTGAACTTCCCACTATTTAGGATATTTACAAAGACAGGTGTGAAAAAAGGGCAAATAGAATCATTGGGGACCCAAGTCACCCCAACTAACCCCAATCTATTCCAGCTGCTACCATCTGGGAAATGGTACCACGGCATCAAAGCCAGGACAAACAGGCTCCGGGACAGCTTCCTCCACCAGGCCATCAGACTGATTAACTCACACTGATTTGAGTGTATTTCTAAGTGGCATTGACTGTTCTATTTATTATAAATTATTACGATTGCGCGTTGCACATTTAGGCAGAGACGTAATGTAAAGATTTTTACTCCTCATGTATGTGAAGGATGTAAGAAATAAAGTCAATTCAGTTCAATGTTAGACTTGCAGAGCAGACTGAATGGGCCAAATAGCTTAATTTTGCTACTATGTCTCATGGTCTTAATATACTTGGGTGCTTGATAGACAGTGCAGACTTGGTGTGTCGAAAGGCCTCTTTCTGAGCTGTATGGCTCTATGGTTCAGGGCCCAAGAGCACTCAGAGATGCAAGGAGTATTTGGGCCTGCAGTGAGAAACAAAAAGGAGCTGCTACATGGTCTTTAATCTCCTACTTGTGAGATCTGACATCTGCAATGTGATTTTGGACTGCTAGTGGTTCAGGGCAATATGCTTGGATACGAAGTTTGGATATTATTTGTGGATGCAGAATGCTTTGGTGCTTAAGGTTAAAATATATACGTTGGTGATGTGGTTTCAGAACAGATTGGCATTTCTGTCAAAAGAAAGTATATGCAACTGATCATATGTCTTTTGTATAAGACTACATTCACCTGGAGCTCCATCCCCGGTCAGTAGTGCTAAATGTCAGCATATTACAGCCCCTGATGAAATTTAATCCATTCAGAGCTTTCGAATGAATTATCAGGGACAATATGCTGATGCATCTATAAATTGGGTTTGGCGTTATTGATCACGATTGTATTTCAAAGGCCATTCAGTGCACATTTGGCACGTATTCATTTTGGTGTCTCACGATGGCAGTAGAACACCACCCAGAAGAGTTGCTTAATGGACGATTTCCCAGTCCTTTCACTGAACCCCAAGGGGATAGAAGACTCACCAGAAAGGGGAGAGTTGGGAGCAGAAAGGGAACAAGTGGGCAGACATCAGTGTGAGGAGGGCAACAGAAGAACGAGAAGCAACAGAAATTACAAGTGTACGGAAAGAAACTACAAATGCCAAGTTAGGAAGATTACATGGAGATGTGGAGGACAACTGTAACTGCAGTAAAATGCTGAAGGACTGAGCAAAGCAACAGCAGCACGTTGCTGATCAGAGAGAGCGGAGGGATAGTCCTTCCACAGCTGGGTGACCACAGATGGTACAAATGACACTTGTGTCCGTCTGTGTGCAGACTCGGTGAGGCAGCCAGTGGAAACGCTGGACTCAGGTTAGACTGTATGACTCAAGGTGAAAGGTTTCTTGTTGAAAGACATTGTGCAAAAATTCAATAATTAATTCAGAAGTATTAGAAGCCATTAATATTTGTTTTGTATTTTGGTCAAGGGACAGAAGCATGCAAGACAGTGTATATATTGTTTCATGAAATAGCTAATGTTGTATTGCTATTTTGGTGTCTATTTAGATGGTCTTTTAAGATTGTGTATGCACTGACAGAAAAACAAATCAAATCAAAGCTATTGAGGATGTGCATCCTGACTTTTAAACTTGCAGTTAAAGTTACTGTGTTAATAGAAATGGCATCCAAGAGTGCTGGAGAGTTTCATCCACCAAATGCATCCCAAGGCTGCAGGAGGGGTGTAATTGCCAACTAAATATTCCTGGATTTTGTTGCTTCAGGTATGATAGAATTGGAGGGACAAGAGGGGGAAGTGTTGCATTGCTTGTCAGAGAAAATATTACAGCGGTGGTCTGGCAGGATAAATTAGAAGACTCATCTAGGGAGGCTATTTGGGTGGAATTAAGGAATGGGAAAGGTGTAGTAGCACTTATAGGGGTATATTACAGACCACCTAATGGGGAGCAAGAATTGAAGGAGCAAATTTGTAAGGAGATAGCAGATATTTGTAGTAAGCACAGGGCTGTGATTGTGTGAGATTTTAATTTTCCACACATAGACTGGGAAGCCCATACTGTAAAAGGGCTGGATGGTTTGGAGTCTGTAAAATGGGTGCAGGATAGTTTTTTGCAGCAATACATAGAGGTACTGACTAGAGAAGGGGCAGTGTTGGATCTTCTGTTAGGGAATGAGATAGGTCAGGTGGCGGAGGTATGTGTTGCCGAGCACTTTGGGTCCTGTGATCACAATGCCATTAGTTTCAATATAAATATGGAGGAGGATTGGACTGGACCCAGGGTTGAGATTTTTGATTGGAGAAAGGTTAACTTTGAGGAGATGCGAAAAGATTTAGAAGGAGTGGATTGGGATAATTTGTTTTATGGGAAGGATGTAATAGAGAAATGGAGGTCATTTAAAGGTGAAATTTTGAGGGTACAGAATCTTTATGTTCCTTTTAGGTTGAAAGGAAAGGTTAAAAGTTTGAGAGAGCCAAGGTTTTCAAGGGATATTGGAAACTTGGTTCGGAAAAAGAGATATCTACAATAAATATAGGCAGCATGGAGTAAATGAGGTGCTCGAGGAATATGAAGAATGTAAAAAGAATCTTAAGAAAAAAATTAGAAAAGCTAGAAGAAGATACAAGGTTACTTTGGCAAGTAAGATGAAAATAAATCCAAAGGGTTTCTACAGTTATACTAATAGCAAAAAGTTAGTGAGGGATAAAATTGGTCCCTTAGAGATCAGAGTGGACAGCTATGTGTGGAGCCAAAAGAGATGGGGGAGATTTTGAACAATTTCCTTTCTTCGGTATTCACTAAGGAGAAGGGAATTGAATTGAAGGAAACAAGTAAGGAAGTTATGGAAACTATGATGATTAAACAGGAGGAAGTACTGGCTCTTTTAAGGAATATAAAAGTGGATAAATCTCTGGGTCCTGACAGAATATTCCCTAGGACCTTGAGAGAAGTTAGTGTAGAAATAGCAGGGGCAGAAATATTTCAAATGTCATTAGAAAAGGGGATGGTGCTGGAGGATTGGCATATTGCTCATGTGGTTCCATTGTTTAAAAAGGGTTCTAAGAGTAAACCTAGCAATTATAGGCCAACCTGATGGCATGAACATTGACTTCTCTAACTTCCATTAATGCCCCTCCTCCCCTTCTTACCCCATCCCTGACATATTTAGTTTTTTCCCCCCTCCTTTTTTTTCTCTCTTTCTGCCCATCACGCTGCCTGTACTCCATCTCCCTCTGGTGCTCCCCTCCCCCTTTCTTTCTCCCTAGGCCTCCTGTCCCATGATCCTTTCCCTTCTTCAGCTTTGTATCCCTTTTGCCAATCACCTTTCCAGCTCTGAGCTTCACCTCACCCCCTCTGGTTTTCTCCTATCATTTCGCATGTCCCCCTCCCCCTACTTTCAAATCTCTTACTATCTTTCCTTTCAGTTAGTCCTGATGAAGGGTCTCAGCCCAAAACATCGAGAGCGCTTCTCCCTATAGATGCTGCCTGGCCTGCTGCATTCCACCAGCATTTTGTGTGTGTTGCTTGAATTTCCAGCATCTGTAGATTTCCTTGTGTTTGCTTTTTAAATTATAGGCCTGTATGTTTGATGTCAGGGGTGAGTAAATTAATGGAAAGTTTGCTTAGAGATGGTATATATAATTATCTGGATAGACAGGGTCTGATTAGGAACAGTCAACATGGATTTGTGCGTGGAGGGTCATGTTTTACAAATCTTATTGAATTTTTTGAAGAGGTTACTAGGAAAGTTGATGAGGGTAAAGCAGTGGATGTTGTCTATATGGACTTCAGTAAGACCTTTGACAAGATTCCACATGGAAGGTTAGTTAGGGAGGTTCAATTGTTAGGTATTAATATTGAAGTGATAAAATGGATTCAACAGTGGCTGGATGGGAGATGCCAGAGAGTAGTGGTGGATAACTGTTCGTCAGGTTGGAGGCTGGTGACTAGTGGTGTGCCTCAGGGATCTGTACTGGGTCCAATGTTATTTGTCATATACATTAATGATCTGGATGATAGGGTGGTAAATTAGATTAGTAAGTATACAGGTGATACTGAGAAAGGTGGCGTTGTGGATAATGAGGTAGTTTTTCAAAGTTTGCAGAAAGATTTAGACCAGTTAGAAGAGTGGGTTGAAAGATGGCAGATGGAGTTTAATGCTAATAAGTGTGAGGTGCTACATTTTGGTAGGACTAATCAAAATAGACATACATGGTAAATGGTAGGGCATTGAAGAATGCAGTAGAACAGGGTGATCTAGGAATAATGGTGCATAGTTCCCTGAAGATGGAATCTCATGTGGATAGGGTGGTGAAGAAAGCTTTTGGTATGCTGGCCTTTATAAATCAGAGCATTGAATATAGGAATTGGGATGTAATGTTAAAATTGTACAAGGCATTGGTAAGGCCAAATTTCAAGTATTGTGTCCACTTCTGGTCACCGAATTATAGGAAAGATGTCAACAAAATAGAGAGAGTACAGAGAAGATTTCCTAGAATGTTACCTGGGTTTCTCCAATCAAAAATCTCAAAGGTTGAACAAGTTAGGTCTTTATTCTTTGAAGCATAGAAGTTTGAGGGGGGACGATAGAGGTAATTAAAATTATGAAGGGGAATAGATAGAGTTGATGTGGACAAGCTTTTTCCATTGAGAGCAGGGGAGACTCCAATAAGAGGACATGAGTTGATAGTACAGGGCAAAAGTTTAGGGGTACCACGAGGGGGAATTTTACTCAGAGAGTGGTAGCTGTGTGGAATGAGCTTCCAGTAGAAGTGGTAGAGGAAGGTTCGATATTGTCATTTAAAGTAAAATTGGATAGGTATATGGACAGGAAAGGAATGGAGGGTTATGGGCTGAGTGCAGGTTGGTGGGACTAGGTGAGAGTAAACATTCGGCATGGACTAGAAGGACCAAGATGGCCTGTTTCCATGCTGTAATTGTTATATGGTTATAAGGTCAGAGAATCGTAGCAAAGTCCTAGCTCTGAAATCTAATCTGGTAAGACCTGTTCAGTCAGTTGACTTGTTGCAAATGGTTATCGCTCTAGATCAGGGGTCGGCAACCTTTACCACTGATAGAGCCATTTGGACCCATTTCCCAAAAGAAAACACTGGGAGCCACAAAACCCGTTTGACATTTAAAATGAAATAACACTGCATACAACTTTTTTTGTTGCCTTTATGCTATGTATAAACAAACTATAAAGTGTTGCATTTATGAAATCGATGAACTTCTGCAGAGAAAATGAAATTACATTTCTGCATGCAACAAAAATATTTTGAACTCCGAAAAAAAGATGTTGGGTTGATGGTTACTTTTAAGTAAAATACTCAATGTCTATTTGAGTCCTTCTTGTATTTATGAAAAACGCCAAACTTAAATTGTCCGCCAGCAGCAAACCAAAAATAATGTCAGCCAGCTGTCAATCTGAAAAATAAAAGGACTATTTCACTGAACAGTGAAAAAATATGAATATACGTAAAATAATAGGCAATTAAAATATTTATCATACTTGGTTAATGGGATTTCTGCTCCTGGACCTCAGCGCACAGCGTCTGCACATCAGGGCTGTATGATGTCACCCTCATCTTTACACAGGATCGCAAGCTGTCATCTGTGAGGTGTGCGCGATGTTTGTTTTTAATAAAGTTCATGTTGGAGAACACCTACTCACATACATCTGTGGACCCAAAGATCGACAGGACTGCAAGCGCATACTTTTTAATGTTTACATAAATGTCGGGGATAGCATTCCATGTTTCGAACACAAGTTTGTCTGGTTTGAGGAAGTTTTCAATATCATTCCATTTGTGATTCTGAGCAAGAACGGCCTTCTGACGGGCAAAATCTTCAAGGTCTGCTGTCAAGCATCTAAACTTGGACACCCATATGTCTTTGTCGGCTATGTCGGCCAGTTCCATCTCAAGATCAGGTTGACTCACACCTGCCAATGCAGTTGTATTCAGTAGAGATGGATCGATGCTTAGGGGAGTGACCGGGAAGGATAATGTGTTTTTTACCTCTCTGAACTCACAGAAGCGTTTCCCAAACGATGTTTGCATTGCGATGATTGCAGAATGTAAATACTCCAAATTTATCATGTCATGAGCTTGTTTGAACTCTCTCAAATTGGGGAAGTGAGACAATGTGCCTTTCTGTAAATCTCTGCAAAGCACTGTCAACTTGGGCTCGAATGCCAAAACATCCTCCAACATGTGCAGGGCTGTGCGTCCTTTCCCCTGAAGAGCTGTGTTCAGCGTGTTCAGGTGCGCTGTCATGTCCACCATGTAGCTTTTACAGGCACTCTGGCTGTTCCAAATCAGGAAAGGTGAGACCTTTGCTGCCCAGGAAAGTTTTCACTTCTTCCAGACACATGACAAATCCTTTCAGCAACTCCCATCTTGACAGCCACCAGACTTTGTTGTGCAGCAGGAGATCAGAATATGCGCTTTCCAGCTCGTCCAGTAACAAACGGAATTGACGGTGATTTAAACATTTTGCCATTATTTTATTGACAATCTGAATTACAACATCCATTACTTCTGTGCATTCCGGAGGAAATGTTTGAGCGCACAGTGCCTCTTGGTGCAAGATGCAGTGAAAAGTCAGCAGCTTTCTGTCCAGCGACTTCTGCAGTAAAGCCACAAATCCCTTGTGCACTCCTGTCATGCTTGGTGCCCCATCAGTAGCTACTGACACCAGGTGGGTGGTCTTTATTCCTTTGGCTCTTAAACAATTCAAGACAGCCTCACAATTGTCCTCCCCTTGTGTTTGGCCTTTTAGAGGTATCAACTCAATCATTTCTTCCTGTGGCCCGGCAGAGTTTACATACCGACGGAACAGTGCTATTTGTTCAATATCACCTTTGTCTTTAGAATCGTCACAGGCAATCGATTAGGCCACAGCTTAATTGATGTCTTTAATTTACTGTCTTGTGATGTCTTCTGCCATTTTTATGGTTCTGTCTTTGACAGTCTTTGCAGAGAGGGGCATATCCCTGATTTTCTGCACATTTTCACTCTTGTTTTTAAAGTCCGTGAATAGATGTTCTGAAATCTTAATGAAAGATTCTTTTATATATTCACCATCTGTAAACTGCTTCCCGTGCCTGACTATTTCCTGAGCGGCAGCAAAACTAGCATATGTAGTTGATTTTCCAGACTTCATCCACTTCTTGAAATGATTTTTGCTCAGATCAACCTTCTGTATCAGTTCCGAAACGGCTTTTTTGCTCTCATCTCCATCCGGATATTTTTGAGCAAAGGCTGCGTGTTTATTCTAGAAAAGTCTTGAGACTTTTGACTTTTTGTTGTTTGCTAGTTTCTCATTGCATATTAAGCAAACTGGTAAACTAGTCTCATCAGCAGTGAAAGCAAATGAATCTGCCCACATATCATTAAACGTTCTGTTTGCTTCAGTCACTTTTCTTTTTTTAGAATTCTCCATAGTTAGCCGACCTTGGATCGAAAAATTAAAGAAATCGCGCACTGGCGGGTGTCAGGCATTGGCAGTGGTGACGTATATTAATAGCGACAAAAAACACGTTTTATTTAGATTGTACAAGATCACCATAATCTTCAAATTTAGAATTACATTTCAAAAACTAACAAACTAACATAAAATACATTTTAATTAAATACTCATCATTTATTTTCCAAAGCCACAGGGAGCCGCAGCACAGAGATGAAAGAGACGCATGCGGCTCCGGAGCCGTGGGTTGCCGACCCCTGCTCTAAATCATTGCCAGAAAAAAAACAAACAAAAAAACAATTCAGCAGGAGTAGATCATTTGGTCCACCAGGCCTTCTTTGGAATTGATTATGATCGTGGCCCAATCGCTACCACAGTGCCATATTCTGTCTCTCTCCCGTTGATCTTTTGCACCTAGAAATCTATCTTCTTTCTAAATCTAGTTAATAACTTGGTCTCTACAGTGTTCTGTGGTAGACAGTTCCACAGGCTCACATCATTCTGTGAAGAAGTTTGTTTTCATCTCAGTCATAATTACTTTAATCAATAATTTGAGATTGAGGCCCTCAACCAGGGAAGCATCCTCTTCATATCCAGACAGTCACGTCTGAGATAGCTTTGAATGTTTCAATATGATCCCTTCTCATTCTTCCAAGATCCGGTAAATACACGCCCAATTGACCTGAGGTTTTGTGATGGAACAGTCTCATATTCTGGTGAATTGTTATTCAACTTCCTTTATGGTAAGTACGTCTTTGGTAAGGAAATCAAAACTCCACACCGTATATTGACGTTGTCTTATCTAGGCCTTGCTAACTGTAATATAACCTTTCTCCCATACTCAAGACCTTTTGCAATGAAAGCCACTTGTTCATCTAATTGCTAAGATCGGCCAGATGATAGGTGAGGGGCATCAGAAACCCATCCAATTTGCTTTTCATATTCTCACAAGGAATGAGCATAATAACACATAATCAAAGAAGTGTTTAGAATTTCTCGAGTTCAAACATCAATTAAACAATTTTTTACTGGGCAGTATCTCTAACTTCTTGACAATGTAAAGCTCCAGCAGCAATATTAACTTTCAAGTTAGATGTACCTACTATTGCAGATCAAGTATTGTGATGAATATTCACTTTCAAGGACCTGAGACACTTACAGCTAACTTCCGCTTTCTAGCACAGTGGCAAAGGGTCAGATTGCTAGTGATAAAGTTAAACTTTCAAAAAACATTATTTGCTCACCTTTTTGTTGTAAGAACCAGTCCACAGTTCTTAATGTAAATTGCAAGCAGCAGCCAGTTTGAAGTTGGAGACACAGATTTGCAAACGACAGTGTTACAGAGCATGGGGTTGTTCACCACAGCCGGTAGCTGGTTGCAAAGTAAATGAAGAGGAGACTTCTCGTCTCCATTCGCCAAATGCAAGACAATAGGGTTATGTCACTTACACATCAAACATGATTACAAGTGTACATTTGTGTACATAGAGGATTAATTGTGAATGTTTGGGATCTCTGTCACTAGAAGCTTTGAAGACAATCTGTGCGAGCTACTTTGTCTCAACAAAGGTATCTGGAAAATATCACATGCAGATGATGTCATCTAGTAGAAAATATAAATATCAGAATCATTGGGAATTGTTAGGAATGACAAGGAGAATGACAGAAAGATGGGGTTACAGAAACAAGAACTTCTTCAACTTTCAGTTGCTATGACTGACGACTTGTTCATGGGCGATCCATTGGTATGTTCTTCTAGTTCATAAAGATTGTACTTATGTTTGGAAATCCTTTGTAGTTTGTAAAACGTGCAACTTGAAAATATTTTATACATCAGAACATCAGATATCCTTTGTAAGTGGTAAGTGTGTGTTAGGAATTATTTGTCTAAATTTAGAATGTATATCATTAAACATAAAATAAGCTGTGGTTAAACTGTTAGCTGGAAATATCTCCTCCTCAGTAGGGAGGGAGGATCCACCTATCAGGAAGTTAGCATTAGCAGCTTTACTTCGCAGCAGAGGCTAGATAAGGAAGTAAGCTAGTCCTTAAAGAGTATAAGCTCCCTATAGTGAGGGTATCCGTAAATAACCATATTGCATAGGGCTTAAAATCTTCTTTTGAGTGTATTGCTTTACAGTCAGGGAACACAATACCATCAGAGAATGCAACAGCAGACAACCCTTCCATCACAGTACAGCTATAAAACTGAGTACAGGAGTTCCAAGTGTGGCATCACTGCAAATGTTCTGTTGAGGCCATTGTTTTAGAACTACGATGCTGGAAATTGTTCAGGTCACAGCCCTACAGCAGAACTGAGAATGGAGAGGAGAGATGAGCAGTGCAAAGAGAGAAAGGGTGAGACAGGTGTCCAAGATTAGATGATAACTGAGAGTGCCTGGGGTACAAGTACATAGTTCCCCAACAGTGGTGACACTTGTGGACAGGATGATGAAGAAGACATATGGCGTGCTTGCCTTCTTCAGCCATGACACTGAGTATCAGAGTAAAATTGCTGGCTAGGCTGCACTTGGGGCAGTTCTGGTCACCACAGTGTAAGAAGGAGATCAAGCTAAAGAGGACACAAAAAAAAATCACAGGCATGTTGCCTGGATTGGAGGGCTTGGGTTACATGGAGAAATTGGTACGTTGAGGCAGTTTACCCTGGAGCAAAGGAGGCCAAGGGATGACACTCTGAAGGTTTCTAAATGATGGACAGATAATCGCGGTTTCTTTCTGAAGGTATGGGAGTGTAAAACAAAATTTTATAGTTTCAAGGTGAGAGTGGAAGGATTTAAAGGGAAGAAGGTTCTCACACAGAGTATT